>NW_010321123.1:11991-19865 GCF_000700745.2 Antrostomus carolinensis
TTCACTACTTTAAA
Source organism: Antrostomus carolinensis (assembly GCF_000700745.2). Lineage (NCBI taxonomy): Eukaryota > Metazoa > Chordata > Aves > Caprimulgiformes > Caprimulgidae > Antrostomus > Antrostomus carolinensis. The sequence goes on from NW_010321123.1 coordinate 12,006, forward strand.
CGAGTTATAAAAATCCTAATTTAAATTGGTTGCCAACCTTGCCAGAATTCCAAAAGAGAAAGAGAACTGCAGTCGTATTCACAAGTACCTACTAAACTACTAATGTAGCAAGATGCAAAATGGAGAAAGTCTTTAAGCAAAAGCAACCTATTTCTAAAAAAATTTCACAAGTTTACTTGAAAAATATTCCAACACACTGACTTAAAAGGTCCATTTAATTAATTGAAAAATACTTAAAACCAAATATGTTTCTCAAACGGATCAGGATAGGAAGAAGAACAAAAAAAGAGAAAAGAGAGAAATTTAACCCCATACCTGCGCAATCCTAAATCAAGCTGAGCCTCATCACTGATCAGTTCTGCCTCACTCTGGGCAATTCTCATGGCAAGTTCATGATCACGACGTTCTTGTTCAAGCACTGCCTGGTGCTGGGTTTCCTCTTCTCGTTCTCTAGCTAGCTGAGCCTCAATTTCAGCCTGTTTTACAAAAACACACCTTTAACTTTACCCAATCAAAACCAAAATGCTACATAAAAAAATTATTACAAAAATATGCCAAATAGTGTATTTATAGCTTTCCAAACATGCAAAATTTAAAGAAATGAAAAAGTAATAGCATCAGTATTTAGTTTGACTAAAGAAAAAGAAAGCAGATCCAGATTGCATCTTGGTTTTCATATAGTTTGTCAAATCATTATGGTCCACGACTTGTATTACCTTTTCAAATTAAAGTGCCAATCACTTATTCCTTATTTAAAAAACATATGAAGCTTTTTGTTAGCTACTATGAAAATTGTACTTCAAAAGGTTTTAGAATCATTAAAACTGAGATGACACAGAGCAATATGGTTACTCCTCCATAGCACTAACACAGTATTCCCTCAATATTCTGCACTTGGCATTACAGGATTTTGCAATAGGCACTGCTTTGCATATAGGTCCATGGTTTATTTTGACAAGGGATCAAGACAAACACTGGAATCCTCTGTGGATCTGCTCTGGTTTTGAATTTAAGCAAATGGTAAAATTCCAAATTCCTGCAATGTAGGAGCAATCCAGACATTCTGCCTCTGCAGAGCAAAACCATAATTCCAATTTACTATCATTATTTAACAAAGGGTCTTTCACACACAGTAAGTAAAATGTGACCATCCAATTCATGCTTGTGAAAGTCAAGTCTTAGAAGTGCCTTTCTTGGTGCCCAAAAGTTAACAAAGGAGACAAAGTCACTCACCATCATGAATTTGTACCACTAAAGCAGTGCAGTAACAACAATGACTTTACCCTATTAATCCTATTTTAGATTAACTGATAGTAACAACTACCAGGAAGGAGAGAGAACGAGTAATTAACTGTATGTAGAGGAAAGAAATACCCTACTGGGTTATGTATCTGCTTTGTACCCAAACACAGTATTTCTAAGTAAAAGTGTAAATGACTTTCTGCATTGCAGACATCCACATCACACCTGAGAAACAAAGAAACATAAATAAAGAGAAGCCCTGGAGATGCTCATAGTGATTACAGACCAGTTTCTAAACTTTCTAGCAACATCTTCCTCCCTCAGTGGACAAAGTTTAATCCATTTAAACTGTTCCTGAATGGAAACTTATCCTCTGAATTTCTCTCAAAACACCAGACACATCTGCAATGGTCTCCAAGTAATGATTTAGAGACTAGCCAAATAGCAGTTTACTCTTTTTATGTTAAACTTCTGCAAAATGGCAGTGCTTATTATTCTGATATAGGTGACAAACCAAACAACATGGAGGAGATTCGTTTTTCATCAAAGTTAGGCTATAATTTATCTGTTAGTTCCAATGTCTTGTTTATCAAGAGTGAGGGTGAGGTGATAGAAACGAGTATGCAGACCCAAGAAGTATAAGCAGTGCTAGGCTAACTCCAGGGATAAGAAGATACAGGAGAAAAAATCTGCTTCTGATTAATCATGGACAGGGCTTAAAAGAGTCCATAAACATCAGTGACCATGGCCCTGCACTTGCTACAACTGCCCCTACAGAAAAGCTTTTTCTCTCTGAGGTTGCTCTCCCAGGTCACCCAGGCAATCTCCAAGACAAGAGGAAAACAAGAGTATAGGGGCCCAACACACTTTAGAGTGAGAATTCATGATGGGATCAGTAGGGAGTGTTAGGAATCAAGGGGGAGTGGTGGAGGAGCAGGGTTTGAACTGCATGTATTTATTTGACATTAATGTAGTCAGTAACTAGAAAAAGACCTGTATCCTCTCATTATTATCAATATTCTGAAAGTGTTTACAGTTAAGCCAGTACATGACACAGGCTTGAGACCAGATGTGACTTCTAGTAAGAGTGCCAAACTTGCCTGACAGGGAACATCTGCAAAAACTTCAAATGCTAAGCTAGGATTATCTACTGTTGTGTATTTTTAACTTTAAAATAACTTTTTAAACCCTTTAAAAACAACTTTTAAAACCCTTTAAAAACAAATGCACCTCTGCTCAGAAGACCTGAACTTGCATGTGGACTAGAAATAGGTAATCTACCTTGGGATACCGAAATAATGATTTTGACCTTACATTTACTACTAAAGCAACATTGCTGAATGACTCTGAGACATGCATTTATAAAATAAAGCTGTTAGACTCAATGGAGAACCTAACCTGTAAAACAGATTTTAAAAAAAAATAAAAAAGCTCCAACAGCAACAAAAAAACTCCCACACAGCTAAAATATTAACCTGAATACGCTTCTCTTCCTCTTCCCTCTTTTTCCTCTCTTCCTCTTCCTGTTTTCTCTTTGCCTCAATCTCAGATTTCCTAGTAAAAAAGGGGAGGAGGAAATGAAAACATTATTAAAATGAAAGTGAACAACAGATAGGAAAGCATCTTCCATAAAACTGAATGGTAATCCAGAAGTCAGTGAGGTCCTGCTGACAGGACACACCATGTAAAGTCAGGAAATTCTCCAAGTCCATCTGTATTTCCAGTTGCATCATATCGTTCCTTCCATACTCTATTGGAAGAATGACTACATTTACCTTATAAATCACCAGGAAAGGAAATGTTTTAACGCTGCATAGCACACCAGGAGTACAATCCAATCGACTCTCTTTAAGCATAGGAGTATTAAAAAAAACTTCATTAAAGTGCCTTTCCTATTTTCTTCTCATTCAAAAACCAGCAACTTATTCAAGACTCACAGGCGTCTTTCCTCCTCTTCTTTCCTTCGTCGTCGTTCTTCCTCTTCACGTCTCTTTCTTTCTTTTTCCATTTCCTCCTGGATGCGTCGTAACCTCTCTGCTTCCTCCTCTTGCTGCTTCTTCTTTTGCAGTGCGCTCAGAAGCTGCTCTGAGCTTCTAACTAGAGCATCATATTCTTTCTGTATCTGTTCCCTAGTCATTATAGTGGTCTGTAAAATGAAATAATAAGAGGGGATTATATTATTCCACTTTTTAAAAATGTATATTGAAAAAATATTAAGTTAAATGAGAGCATTGAGTAGTACAATTAAATTATATATACAGATCAGGGTGGGGGAGATTTAGCACCTTTAGGTTTCCTTCCTAAAATCCTGGGGAACCAATACTTTCCTCTAGACCATACGAAGTAATCTCCATTTTACCACTGAAATTAAACATGACTTCTCTTTAAAACATGCCTTAATTTTTTAAACCTCGCAGTTTTAAGCAAGAGAAATTAATTCTTACCATGTTAAGATGAACAGTAAGGATCTCCTATGTGCATTTTGTGTTGCGTTCTTAGCTTCTACAGTGGTTACGCCTTTTATGTTATAGCACAGAGTAGTTTTTCTTACTATGCTAGCCCTCAGAAAAAGTATTGGACTGTGCTATGACTAACTTCTTTTAAAAAGGTATTAGTAGCAAATAACAGCTTGAAAATACTTTAAACAATAGCCTTTGCTACGTATGTTTTCAAACTTCATTCTACAATTTAATTTAATTTTACAATTCACATTGATGTATACTAATAAAACTGTGATATGGGTGTTTGCTGACCTTTTCTGAGGGTGTATCATGATGATAATCAAATTGTTTTATTTTTATTAGAAAAGAGAACTATAAATTGACTATCACCTTTTCAACTGTGATTTTAAATAGAAAAATCTTAATGCAAGACACTAAGAAAGGTACAACATTGCATGAAACAAAAATCCAACTCATGAATTTTTTTCCAACATTAATAAATCCCAGTGTTCTTTCATTTTGTCTGTGTGCTTTTGTGGTAAGAAACTGAGAACTATAGACCCTGAAGCATAATCAGCAAGCTGAATTCTTTATACTACCAAGTCTGAAAAAAATTCGTAACTGGATTATAAATCTCTTCACTCTATGATAAATGTTCGTACATTTCAGGCCCGAGTAATCTAAAATATTGCTGATATGCATTATTCTATTAATAAAACTAACAAGGAAATTATTAACAACACTTATCTCACAATATCAACGCGCATTTTTCTTTTAAATTCTCCAGTGCCAATTTTGAAACACAGATAAAAATACCAAAGTCTAGATATATGCACCCAGTTTCAGGATCCACTTCAGTTACATTCACAAATAATTTTAAACAGGATTTAAACAGATGCAGCACCTCTGAAAACTAAGCACTCTATATTAAAATGCCTTTCTCTGGCTATTATAATACCTTAATTTTGGTCATTGAAGCATCAATAGAATACTCCAGCTCCTTGACCTGCTTGCTTGTCTCTGCCTTCCCCTCCTTCAGAGCGCTTACTACTTCATTAAATTTATCAAGTCTCTTCTTCAGCGTACGCACTTTTATCAGGCCATCAATGCTGTGAAGGTAAGACAATTTAGTTGTATCTTGACATGTTTTTATACGGTGATATTTTTAAAACTACCAATAATCACTCATATTAAAGAGGTAGATAGAGGAGACAAGTTGTGCCTTCTGAGAAAACTCATTCTCCTTTTTTGAAACTCAAACATTATCACATGAATTTACTAAGCAATGAAGCCTTTTGAAAACAATAAATAAAACTGAGTAGCAAATGGTGACTCAAAATGGAAAAATGCATTTTTATTTTGTGAATTAATGTGAGTTGTGGTTTGTTTTGTTGGTTTTTTGGTTTTTTTTTTCCCCAATAACGAATCATTAGTATCCATTAGAGGATTTCAACCAGAGTGAATGAAAGTTGAGTTGTGTCACATACTTAATGAGCAAGAATGGAATTGAATCAGATAAAACTTAACTACACAGCAGGGAACACAGTTATTAGACACCACAAGGAAAAAAAAAAGTCTAGGGAAAAGAAGAGTCCAGAAAAACTTGGAGCTTTTTAAAGAACCAATACTGAAGGCCACACACATACAAGTTACAACTCTGCAGAGACAGTCTTCCTAGAAAATCACTGAACTGGGTTTCAGGAAAACACACACAAAAAGTAGAAACTAAATCAAATTATTAAAGATGAGTACAAAACATCTTAAAAGCATAGGGAGACAGAAATGCCAAGGTACAAAATGAAACATAACTATCAAAGGATGTAAAAGAGAACATTTTATACAAATCCCACTATGAAAGTATAGAGAGTTGGATCTCTATCAAAGAATAAAAAGGTGTCAGCAGAGCTTAATGACCAAAGTGGTTTTTCCATCAGTATTCCATGCAGTCAGATTAAAGCTAACGGGGTTACTTAATTTCAAGAGGAGACAAGACAGGCAGAACATACAATTATTTTGAAGATAAAAAAAGAAAGGGGTCCTAAAAAGCAAGGTGTGAATGGGGAAAAGGACAAAAACTGATGACCTTAAATTTCATATAGAGAGACTTAACTAAGGATTTCTAATAATTCGGCTATCACTGAAGGATTTTATGAACAAAGAGCTAAACAAACATTTCTTAGGAAAGGTTCAGATTTAGTCTATCCATCCTTGGGAAAGAGAGGAGGAACACAGCACCTCTCAAAGTCTCTTTCGGTCATACTTAGTATCATTCTATGACTTCAGCTGTATTTAGTTAAGCATAATAAATCTCCTCCTTACATTCACAAGAAAACATTATTAAAAATCCATTTTCTTCAACCAAGGAATATCCTCTTACCGTGGTTTGTGCTTTCTCTTGCAAAGCCACATACGAATGGTCTTTTGTATTTTAATGCAGGCACTGGCTCGATATTTTATCTTATTTTTTACTGTAAACACACAGAAGATATCAAGTCTTAATGGTTTATATAATATTATTTACACACTTGATGGCCCAAAACTGTATGTAGACTAAATGTGCTTGTGAGCTAGGTCTGTATCAGAACCACAGCACTTAAGACACAGCAGACAGTGGAATTCACAATCCTGAGCCAGGCGCAGAGACTCCCACCCAAAACAAACAGGAAGAATTAAGTGTGTGCACACTCACATGCCTGCACACACCTTCCCACCCTCCAGATTCACAGAGATCAGTAACCTCAGTGAGAAGCCACTGGACCTAGCAAGCAGGAAATGCTCAGCTGGACATCTAAGTCCTGCACTGAAGGGTAATGAAGTAGCCAACACCTGCTAGAGAGAATAAAGCGGTTGTAACTTTGCTGAGCATTTCTCTGCAACACTGAAATGAAAGAACACAAAACAAAACCTCCAGCTGTTCTTCTAATACAGCCTTCATCTAAAGACTCAAATGACTGGGACCAGGAGGCAAGTTAAACAGAGAATCATGTCAAGGCAGAGCCACAAACATGAGTGCCGAGAAGCTCAGAAGTGCAACAATAAATGCAATTTTCACATATCTACTGGAGGAAGCACAGACACCTGAGGATCCATGCTGCATTTAGTCATCAGCTGAGCACATGGTTTGTGAATACAGTGACATTTAACTACTGGAGTTATGTGATCACAAAGATGCGCTCTACTCCTCATGTATCTATTTCCCCTTTATTCTGGGGATAAAATTAGCTTCTAATTTCCCATAAAACACTACCAAAAAGCAAGGTACATCAAAGTAGCACATTATTTCCCTGGGTTTGTACTTTTTGGACATAGTGACAGACTTTCTGTCCTATCTTTCTGAAAAATAGGCTAAACGTCATAAATTTCTAGGTCAAAACCATGATTTTAGTGTTACAATTTCTGATGTCTGAAACCTGTATTATAAGAATTTACAAATTCTATTTTCCCCAGTATAGTATCAAATACAATAGTACAAATTAGTTGTAATAGTACAAGACAGTACAATTACAAGTAGTATCTGCTTAACTTCAGAAGAAACTTCTTTACAGTGAGGGTGACGGAGCACTGGAACAGGCTGCCCAGGGAGGTTGTGGAGTCTCCTTCTCTGGAGACATTCAAGACCCGCCTGGACGCCTTCCTGTGTGATCTCATTTAGGTTCCTGCTCTGACAGGGGGCTTGGACTAGTTGATCTTTCGAGGTCCCTTCCAATCCCTGACATTCTGTGATTCTGTGTGATTCTGTGATCAGTGACAGAAGTAGATATCACAATGTGCTGGCTTAAATGCATTAGGCCTTCATGCTTTTCTTCCCCATCTTAATGTATACTTTCCATCCTCCGTGTTATTATAGATTCCCAATATCCTTCATCAGATCTTTCCCGATCTCCCAGACACCTTTACTGAAGCACCCCACAAGCGCTAATCTCTGTTCCACACCATCTCATTCCTATTCTGCACAGTAAACTGGGCAGGCCAAGCACTTACAAACTGCATATCAATAGAGATAGGCACTTATTTGCTGATGAGCAGTAATTGCTGGAGTGGAGATGTTTGCCCTGTAATTCATGTCAGTGCTTTGAAACCTGCAGTTTCTGTCTGGAGATGACAACATCTGTGCAGGCACTTCCAGAACTAAACAACTCCATGTTGGCAGCTGACAGTTGAACTACTGTTCTTTCCT
>NW_010321123.1:19892-43848 GCF_000700745.2 Antrostomus carolinensis
TGTGAGAGCTAGTTATTTCTGTGCACATGTCTAGCCAGGCTTCAGTAAGCAGCCTGGACAAGCGAGACTGGTGGTGGGCTTATATCCCACTTTTAAAAACCTCTGCTCTAAACTCCCCTACATGTACCTAACATAAAGCATAAAAAAATCTCATGAACCTTGAAAGCAATTGCTCAGACTTTAGCATGTAACCATCTGCTATACATATCCTTAGCCACATTTCAAGGTGATAATAATTGCTTTGCTATATTTTTAACAGATATTTCAATTTAATAAAACATAAAATACATACACTTAATCACTGAGAGAGAACACCACTGAACTTTTTTCCAACGACTGCAGATAAGCCAGCGATTCACTCTTTTAACCAGCTCTGCTAAGTGATCTGGATCAGATTTCATTATCTGATCAAACTCGGCAAACTAAATAAATAAAAAAAAGTTTTACATATTAGGAGAACAGCAAGTGTTAGACATTATTATTAAGGAACACATTGAGTTAAAAAGGTAAAATATTTTAAATGTAAACTGTATGTCATCATTATATTGGCTTTCAATTAATTCAACTAAGCAAGTATGTCTAGCATCACTTTATTATTTAATTATAACAGAAATTACTACGGGTTTTTTGTTTGACACGCAACATGTCGCATTTTGAATAATCCAACCATTTATTAATCACTAAAAATATTTATTGCCAAAATTTTAAAAAAATAATTGTTTCTCTATATCCTGAACACTCACTCTGGCCTTCTACAACTTCAAGACACCTCTAATTCTGTATCTGGGAAAAAATAAAGCCCTGAAACCACTTCTCAATTTTTAACCTTTGTATAAGAGTCCAGCTAAACGCAACCTTTTCTGAAAATCCTGCACTTCCACTTTTTGGTAATTGTGACAGTAAGAACATTCTTCTGGGACTACGGTTTTCCTTTCTAGTCCCAACAGCTCCTCACTTCATCTCTTTCTCTGTACAGCAGCAGCAATGCTCAGAAACAGAAAGCTATTTCAGCTATAAATAGATTTTACTAAAAAATATTTTTTCTTTGCTCTGACTTGCTCTTTTTAATAATCAACAGAAGTCTTAAGTGACTGTTAGAACATCTGGGAATACAAACATTGCATTAGGAATACAGCAGTATTAGCAACAAGACTATGAAATCAATTGTATCAGTTATTATATTTTTTTTCATAGAAAATGAACATTATTTACAAAAAACCCTGTACAACCTTATTTAAGTCAGCCACATTTTTAGCAATACACTGAATAATGTCACCTTCAGAGGTCCTTTTCAATCAAAATTATTCTAAGATTCACATTCATGAACTCCAAGAGAAACGTTACCTTGCCGGGTCTAAAAAACACCTTGGTTAGCCCAAATTTGTAATCATTTTCATTCAGTCCCAAGGCTTTAAATAGTGCCTGAAACACAGAAAACACTTAGGATTATAATCTTCCTCCTTCAAAAAAAAAAAAAAAAAAAAGTTCAAAAAACACAAAAAACCCTCCCAAAAACCCCACAATACATTTTCTGTCCTTTTCTGTCCTGGATGATACAGAAGAAGAATTAATTTATTTCTTACCTTGCAAAAGAGCCTAGGATCCAGTCGAGCCAACTTTTCAGGCAAGTATTTCTTGTACATATTATACAGTTCATGAAAAGAAGCTCGAGAAGGGAAGCCACCTTGCATCAAATCCAGAACAGACACCATTCCTAGATTCACGGAAACACGTGAACAAAAGTTGGTATGAGTAAAATGCTAATAAAGCAAGTGATTTTTATGATAACTAGTAATTTATGATAACAAGCATCAAAGACACTGTTCAGTCTAAACCACAAAGTTCAGCTGGGACTTGATCCAGCCTCAAACACTTCTTGATCATGTGAGAAACATCATAATGAACAGATGAGAAGAGCACATACAATTTTCTCTCTATTTGAGAAGTAACATCCAATTATGCAGAGGACTTTTTTCCTAATATTTCTTCTAAATATTTTTTTTATTTTTAGCAGACTTGCATTTTTAAAGTGGAAAAAATAAAAACAAAAGCAAAACAAAACGACAAAAATCCCCAATGTCTGGCTAGGCTTTTATTTTCATCATGTCAATGATATTTGTGAGATGTGGTACAGATGCAGCATCAAATACATATGCAGTGCTAGAACATTTAGTGTACTTGTAGTACGAGGTATAAGCTGCTAAGATGTAATTTTAATGTCCTGAATACTGTTACTACATTTTGGCTGCAACTAGGACATCAGTAAAGCACAGACATAAAGTCACTAAAAGCAGCACAGGCCACGCTAGTTTTTGCCCACTGCTTTACATAACCCTATCAACAGATTTTGCATATAAGTTTTTAAGATAGGCTTTAACTTGTAGTTTTTGTCTTTAAACTTAGACTTTTGCATATTTGCTTTCAATGGAAATTGGATTTGTTTACCCTCTCTTTTACAAAAAAGATCTGATAGCATTACATTTTGGTTTTTTAACATTACATATTATAACTTTCTCTTACTAGATTAAGCTTCATTTACTATTGCTAAATGGAAAAGTGAGCTTGTAAGACTACTGTAAAACATCACAATGGACTGAACTGCTGCCCTATTAACACTGGGCAACAAAAAGAGATGGGATTCAGCTGCAGGTCAGGAAATCAAAATTTATGTACCAATATATGGCTACGTGGCTTCTTACATAAGCACCTGGTGTATGAACTCTCATTATAATCAATGGAAAAACAGTCTACGGAAATTACATCAACTCTTCTTGTAAAGAAGAGACCTTATGAATGCTCAGATGAATTATTTCTAGGGTTCTATTGACTAAAACGAGAGCTAAGTTACTAAGAATCTATATTATAACGGTTCATGAGGCATAAAAAAGCTAGAAAGCAACAGTTCAAGCAAGGAAATATTGCTTTCATGTCACATATTCCAAAATTAGAGCAATCTGTAATGCCCAAAGAGAGGGAAAAATATCAGAGGCACACATTACCTGAACACTGAAGCTGAGAGAGTATCTGTCCTCCTTCAAAATGGTGATTTGTCATCTTTAAATTAGGTTTGATACAGCGAATAAAGCTAGACCCCTATTACCAAAACAAGAAGTTAGCAGAATCTACACATTTTTAGACCTCCAGAAACAAGTCATCTAAGAATTATGGGTGGGAAAAAAAGAGATACAAAATAATAGTATTCTAAAAGAGAACTGCTGACTCATATATCAGGTTTGCACTCTGGCCTTAGTCTTGATGTAACTGATAACAATGTTCAAGCTACTAAATGGATCCTCAAGTTTTGAGTTTTCATTCAACTGTTCTTAACACTAGTACAATCTAATTACAATTTAGCATTCTAGATTCTACTACTCTCATAGAATCATAGAACAGTTTGGTTGTAAAAGACGATTACGATCATCTAGACCAAACATAAACCTAGCATTGCCAAGTTCACCACTAAAGTATGTCCCCAAGTACCACATCTACACGTCTTTTAAATACCTCCAGGGATGGTGACTCCACCACTTCCCAGGGCAGTCTGTTCCACTACTTGACAACCCTTTCAGTGAAGAATTTTTTCCTAATATCCCACCTAAACCTCCCCTGGCACAATTATCTTCTCATTTTTTCCTACAGTCACATCACCTAACTGCCTCAGTGCTCCAGGGTTCAAATCAGTGAAGATGCTACCAGCCTCCTGACACCAGAATCATGCCAAATGAACCTGACCTTCCTTTCTTCTAACTTTTACTTTTTACAGTTTCTTTTGGCTCATGGCTTCACTCTCCCTTCCCCCATGTTGTTCCAATCTATTCCTCTTATCACCATTGTATCTCTACAATTTTGACCACTCATTTCTCTGATCATTTGATATTACAGAATCACAGAATGGTAGAGGTTGGAAGGGACCTCAGGAGATTATCTAGTCCAACGCCCCTGTCAGAGCAGGTTCCCTACAGCAGTTTGCACAGAAAAGCATCTAGGTGGGTTTTGAACATCTCCAGAGATGGAGACTCCACAGCCTCCCTGGGCAGCCTGTTCCAGTGCTCCACCACCCTCACAGTAAAGAAGTTTTTCCTTAAGTTTTTATGGAACTTTTGGTGTTCCAGTGTTTGCCCATTGCCCCTTGTCCTGTCACTGTGTACTACTAAAAAGAGCCCAGCCCCATCCATTTTGCCCTCACACTTCAGGTATTTATAGACATTAATAAGATCCACTCTCAGTCTTCTATTCTCCAGGCTGAAGAGTCCCAGATCTCTCAGCCTTTCCTCACACAGGAGATGCTCTAGGCCCCTCATCATCTTTGTGGCCCTCCGCTGGACTCTCTCCAGAAGATCCCTGTCCCTCTTGAACTGAGGAGCCCAGAACTGGACGCAGTATTCCAGATGTGGCCTCAGCAGGGCAGAATAGAGGGGGAGGAGAACCTCCCTCAACCTGCTGGCCATGCTCTTTTTAATGCACCCATATTCATTAATGATGACATTTTGCAAAACACCATCCAGTTATTCAGATGTTCCTGTAACACGTGGCTGCTAATGATAACCTACCTTATATACTAAAACAAAATTGAGACTGAGAAAACATATTACTCCTGGTTTTCAGTGTCTTCTCTCTTTTTTTATCTCAGTTGACAGTGAGAGGGCACCTGCCAAGGAAGCTCTATATTAAGAATACCTCCTCAGTCACAGCTTAGCTAAACTCAAAATACAGCAAGTCTGGCCAGATACGTTTTCCCTGGACTGGGTCTCAGTTCAAGTGTGTGAAAGAGATCACCTCTATTTCCAGTAAAATCTTTATGTTGGCTACACTCCAGTACCTGTCGCATTTGTTTCCCATGTTTTTCCACATTCTTTTTTTTTTTTAAGAAAAGCATAGAGCATAACCTTGTATCTAGAACTGGTTAGACTACACAGTTAAGAGAAACAAGAATGTGTTCCTACAAATACAAGTTCTAAAAAAAAAAATAAATTATATATTGAACTACATGGAGAATTCCACAAACCATCAAATTACATCAGTTGAATTAGCAAATGCTCATTAGGACAATCAGGCTCTTTGACTATCTGTGCATTTACAGCTTATCACAAAAAGGAAATGAAATAATTTAACAGCTTTATGAATTCTGAAAACAGAAATTATTAACAAACTATCATCTGCCTTACTTCTAAGTAATATCTCTACATCTTCTGCAAATTAGTTATCAATGATAACTAGTGAATGGAGGAAAGTAAAAGTGACCAAAAAGGAGACTGCGGCCCAGACACATTTCATATTGTTTACTCAAACTGCGTAACTTTCATTCTACAACACTTTTTTAAAGGTAGCCTGGTTTTTTAAAGTAGTTCAATAATCATGACCTGCACAGCAAGATGTTTCAGAAGTGCCATATAACTGCAAACGCTAAAGCAATTATCACGTTTATTGTAAGCCATATGGTTGTGATAATACTGAGAATTATGTCAGAAAATTATGAACCTGCATCTGTATATATACTTACAGTACTGCGAAGCTTCTCAAGAAGCAAATTTAACTGAGTCTGTAAAAGAAAACAGATTTATCAAGAGTCTCACCATGACATCTACAGAAAGATACACACAGAATAGTGGTATAGCATTACTGCATGCACGTTCACTGTTAGTAAATCAGACAGAATTGATAAATCAAACATTCACAAATTTTAACAGACAAAATCATGCAAGTGTGCATGAATGGTCCTGAGGGAATTGCTTGTGTTTAATTGTATAACAATACTGTATGGACTAGTTACTTACTAGAGCAAGTTACAAGTTATAAAAAAAAAGCGCAAGCTCATTTGGGAAAATAAAGGAAATACTGGCTATGTAATAAAATTACAAAGAAAATGAGACTGATCAGCAATAATTTTAAAAAATACACTGAAAAAATACGGAAGTCCAAATTTAGCCTATAACAAGTATATATTTGTATGTTAAATAATTAACACGGAAAACACGTAAGCTCAGGGTTTTCTTGGTTTTTTTGAAGCTAAATCAAAATTTCGGTGAACAAACTTGCATAATCTGTTTTTAATTCCACACTTCCAAATTTGTAATTCTCTGTCGATGACAACAGACTGGAATTTTAAAATCACATTTACTGAGGCTGGGTTTAAACATACTGTGATGAGAAGAGACAACAATCCTATCATTATTTGGGATCAAGTCTACAGGATCATTACAGACTTAAGGCTATCAGGTAAATCAAGTTACAGTTGCTACTGAATGCAACTGGTAGGGACTTAATATATTCAAAAACTTCATCTGGAAAAAAAGTTCTTTTACTTTACAGATGTCTTTGTTTTACCACATAGATCGATGCCAACCTTTCTAGCTTACTAACAAGCATTAAGTATACATACTGAAGTAAGACAAAATTCTGAATGTACTAACACGTTCCTCATTTTCTGTACTGGAACAAAAATTGAAAGGATATGACTTTTCACTATTTTTTTTCCCCCAGATCTTTCAATTACCTTGAATCCAAAAAATCAGATTTGTATGGACAATACATGTCACCTACAGCTGCCAGTCGTCCTTCCAGTGGATAAAATCGGTTTGAGGTTTTTTTAACTTAATCATGGATATGGTTAGAAAGAGGGGAGTGTCACAAGAGGCATGACAAACACTAATAACCTCCTGCTCAGTTCTCACTTACGTATACTCTTTATACCTACTTGAATATAATCTTTATGTTTTCTTAAGTTAGAAATGCTTAATTTTGGAGGGGACTGCCTAATTTCCATGAACAAAATACATTTCTGCTAGAGGAAAAATACCCCTTCCTTATACTTTGTGATTTGACAAGAAATAAGCCAGAGCCATTGTCAGGTAAATTTCATCAATGAAATGATCATATGAATAAAACATATTGCTAAAACTACTGCTCTTTGAATTATGATGATTTAATCCATCATTATAGTATTAAGGTAAAATTATCCCAAAGATTTTTTTGTAGATCTGATGAACTAATTAATCATTATTTCCTCAACTGGTTTATGTGAATTAATTTTAATTAGTTATAAGGAAGGGATGTGTGAAGGATTTCATAAAGAGAAGTCGCTGCAACATAATTTAATAATTGATGTAATTAGAAGGATTCAAAACTGACTTACGTACTGATGCACTAAAAATTCTTATTGTTAAAGAGATGAAATTTCTACTAAGATAATAGAACTTATTTTGATGTTATCTGATGTGAAATTTTCAAGGCTATTAGTGTTCATCAGCAGCATATGTTGTGTCTGGGAAGGTAATACTAAATGAATTACTGGAAGTAACACATACATTCAAAATGCCATGAAACATAAAAAGTATTATAGATTGATGGGCCAGATCCAAAGAAGACTTTAGTCATTTTCTACACACAGAGGTGAACGCCAAAGTCTAAAAGGCAATCCAAAAAGTTCCCCACTCAATTGCAGCTTAACTTAAAAAATGCCTCTCTCTTTCCTTCAGCCATCCTTGAACAACAGTATCACTCCCATGTCCACATCCACTGGATGTGGGGTGCTAAATCCGAGAGGAATTAAGAACCCAGATGGAAGAGAGTGGAAATTATCTCAAAGATCCCACAGTTGGTTTCATTTTGAAAATACAGTTATAAAAAACAATGGATCCTAGCTTCACCTACAACAGACTCATGGTTGCAGGGCTTGCTCAGGAGACGGTTTATCTGCATGTAATTCCATTTTTCAGTCTGCCTTCTGATCATGCATTTTATATCGAACCAATTGCTACAGTTTAATTCTACAACCACTATATAATAAAAAGGAGGAGGAAATAATAAGAGCAAAACTCAAGAGAGCAGGCTGCCCAATTCCCAGTTAAATACCAAAACCACTACCTTACAAGTCAAGCTCTGCCTCCTACTCTTCCTGGCAATGTCAGATTGACCAATAACTTGGTGCTATAGGAAATGTAAAACACTGAATACAGTACAGACCTGAATCAGAACACTGTTGCTATACAAAAAGCAAGTGCTGCTACCATATCGTTCCTGTCCTTCAGCCCCTGCATTTTTAGAGAATAATTCTAAACACTAGCCACAAGATACGATTACGCAAGAAGGAATTTATCTTGCAGTCCTAATTCAGCTCCTTGACATGCAGCAAAAATGCAGAAACACTCTTCTGCTATTGGCAGTGTCCCATTCTACAAGAAGGCTTTTGGATTGTCCAAGATACCTGCTTTCCCCAGGGACTGTGTAAGGAGTCAAGCTAGGAATGTGTTGTGCAGTTTTAGGTGCCCTAAGTAAGATGGCATACCAAATATGTTGCAGCACTTGACTTGAAGGCGTACAAATCCTTCATTGGATCTGGCCCAGATGCATTGAGAAGAGCTCTTGCTGAAATTGCAGCAGCTCTACCAACAGTAAATCCACGAGATTGAAAAATTTACCTGCAGCCCACGGTTGTGCCTGCTTTTCATCTCTTAATTCCCCTATAGTTCTCTTTCTAGCCATCCTGAGCTGGAATAGTCCAGCTAAAATAAAACTGCTGAATGAGAAAAGGATGCAGAAAACATTTGGAGAAGACAAGGTTTGAAGGTCAGCTTTACAATAAGCAGAAGAAAGGAGAAAATGAGAGGAAGCATCAGATTCGGGTATTGAGAAAGGAAACAGCACAATGAACATCTTTCTGTGATCCAAGACTACCTTTATCTTTTAGAAGAGGAAAAAAAGTGGTTAGGTTAGGTACTGAATTTTGAAAATGGCAAACTGTAGCCAATTGTTACATCTTCTAGAATGCACAATTAAGATAGGATGGAAGAACGTCTTTTGTCACATTTAGAACCCCTTAAAGTCCGCAGAATCCAAATTTAGATCTCAAGACTTTCAGTCTTTTGAATAAAGACTTCCATGTGGCTTTGCAAAATTCTGACTTAAAAATTACTGTATAATCCCTGTAAGGACTATTATGAAACATCTTTTTGACAGAAACTCATAGCAGGTAGCTTGAACATACTGGTCTCCTATAATGCAAGAGAAAAAATGTCGATTTAACAAAATTTTCTTTGTATCAACCTCAAGTTACCACTAGTTCTCCCAACCTTAGGTTCTACTTATTTCAGGTAACTTAAAAGCAGCAAATACTACAAGAAGATTCTTTGCTATATTATGTTACCTTGAATTTGTTTCCTACACTGATGAAACTAAGTTTCCCAGCTTTTTGTTTGGGATCCTTGTTGTTGTTAGTGTTAGATTCAAAGAGCTGTCGAACAAACTTGTCCTTGGATTCACATATAAGAGATTCAAGGGACATGTGCAAAGCATCATTGTTTTTTTCCACAAACTGCATCTGAAAAGACAATCCAAGAAATAATAACACATTTGTTTCACTGCCGCAGTTACTTAAAGTCTTAAAGAAAATTAAAAAAAACAAAGTTATATACTTAATTCAGAAATCAGCAAGAATATGTGGGGTAAATATTAATATATTATTTCAAAAAACTTTTCAACTGGACATACAGAACACTGATGTCAGAGAGAAAAGATATTCTTAGATTTGAAGAATGTTGTTGGAATCATGAAACTCAAGGTAAGTTTTAGTGACTTTTAGGAGATCAGTCGTATTTTTGTCAATTATTATCCTCCTTGTTTCCATTTCCAGCACTCAGCATGACTATGATTCTATGATTCTAAGATGCGAATGCCTGTTGATGCAAGATCTGCAGTAGATCATGAATCAAAATATTTAATATTGTCACCATTACTTACAGATTTATAAGAATCTCTTACAGAAAATATATGTCATCAAAACAGTGTGTAATCTGATAAGTTAAAATAAACTGACTATTCTGTCACATACTCATAAAATTAGTTTCAAGGCTAAGAATATTAAGTTTTAATTTCTCTTCTGATGAAAGGAAATTTTATTATTTAACATGTATACATTGAAAAATATAAAAGTACTACAAAATTTAAGAAAATCAGTTTTGTGTAAGTAAAATTACCGTCTCATAGCATACTGCTCCTGCAAAATGTCGGATAATAAAGCCTTCATCATCTCTGATATTTCTGTGAACAGCCAACTTGGACTTTCTAGGAATCTGGAATTAAAAAGTTGAATTACAAAGAAGAATCGCACTGGACAGTGAGAAAAAGTTTATTCTTAAAATAACACCATGATTCTGCCAGAAGCAATAGATGATAAAAATGACATTTCCTGCAGTACAATTGTGATGACCACTACCATTCCTGTTTAAACCAAGATATTCCAAAAAACTATTTTCCTTCCCATTCACAGCCTTAGATATCTCACATTCAAAATAAAAGTCACCAAGGCCGCTAATACCAGCTAGCTGCTTTTCTTTTTGCCTTTAATCAACAATTTCTATATCATTCAATCCACAGCTGATGAACTGTCTTGTCATATGAAGAGGATTAGATAGAAGCTTAAAATATGTTTTTAGATGGTATATTATAAAAGGCAACCACCTAGTTAAATCATATGCATACTGACAAAAATTTAATTTAATTAAGTGGATGACAGTTTTATTTGGCTCCCTTTGCCTGCATTTCTTCAGCAGGGAACTGTTTTTTTTTTTTAAATCGCACTTCAACAGAAGTCACGCACATAAATTGCAATAATTTGCATTAATCTTCCACAGAGTGCTGTATGTTAAAGAATTAACAAAACCAAAATGGTTTTCCTTTTGTGTTCTCTATTTTCACCTCTGAAGTGTTAGCTAGACACTTCCAGATATTCTCCAAAGCAAGCAATTTTTGAAAGGAATAACAAAATAGCTCATCTGATACGAAACAATCTAAATTAAAATGTGTTTTATATTTCCTTTTCATGCATTACATGAATAAACTTCAAATATAAGTGAAGAATGTGGCTTTAGTTTCAGCAGGATATTAGAACTGCTAGAAGACTTAAGCCTTCAGTGAACTTTTCAACAAACCTAATAACCAAACTTGCCCTTACAAAAGAATATGGATTGTGCAGGCTGGTGTGGAATGAGATTTCCTAGGAAAGGTTTTCATTAAATTTAAGTGTTACTATCAACTTTTCCAATAACTATTTTATTAAAACAAGACAGACAGCAAAAATAAACCTACGGAGAGTCTGAAATGGTCCTTGTGTTTTTGGTGCACAACTGAAGTAAAATGCTGGTCACTT
The DNA here is from genome assembly GCF_000700745.2 of Antrostomus carolinensis. NCBI lineage: Eukaryota > Metazoa > Chordata > Aves > Caprimulgiformes > Caprimulgidae > Antrostomus > Antrostomus carolinensis. Next base: position 31,036 of record NW_010321123.1, read on the forward strand.
GGTTGGGGAAGACGATTTTCTTCATCCAAAATATCCAGTACACCTATTAATTTTGCTTCAATCAAATCTGTTAATAAAACAAAATATGTTTTTAAAAACTGAATATACAACCTGTATCAGAACTGAACATCACAAGTTTAAAATGCTACTGATGTGATTCTGTATAACTGTGGGGACAGTTGTCAAAACAAAATAAAAAAGTCATTAAAATTAAGTCTACATATCTGCATTGTTGATTAATCAATATCTGATTGTCCTGGTTTTTAGCTGGGATAAATATATACCTATACATACCAAGTATATATACATGTATGTAGTATCTCTCTCTTTTGTAAAAGTTAATATTTCTACACATTCACTGCTGTCACTGGCCTGGTCCAACACCTTAAATCAAATCATATTTCAATAGAAACCAAAGTTATTTTTCTCACTCACTTCAAAAGGCAGTAGAAAATCCTTTCCCCCTGACTATGCAAGAACAGAAAAAAGCCATACATGCTGTGGTTTAACTCAGCTGTAATTTTATTAACTTACCTAAGAATAATTCATACAATGAAAAAATGTGTCAAATCTGTGGGTGGGGTGTCATATGTTGGTTAGAATAGCAGAAAGGGTCATGAATGAGGTACTGCTACTTGTATTCTTAAGTGACCTCCTCAAATCTTTTCTAATGTAGGAAAAGACAACAACTTAGCAGCAACCTCTACAACCTAACCCATTTTCCCACTATGAATCAGATAGATAATTTTTCTTTCCATATGCATCAGGGAACCCTTTTTGATCCTGAGATATGTTTCAAAAACAAAACAAAACAAAACAAAACAAACATGCACTGAGTGGGAAGCAACCGTTTTTATAGAAACATTAGTCTCTTAAACTATAACAACATTTTTGGGAACAGGCTCAGGCTCATATACACACTGTTAAGCACATTATTAAACCACTACAAGAGATAAGATTTGCATTCATAAAAGTCACCTATTTCCTGTTGCTATGCTTTTGTTCCCTCTTCCAAATACCTTCCTGTTGCTTTTTCACAAGATGGCTAAGAGGCTTGCTTGACAAGAGTCTTTAGTCAAGTCAGTTAGTGACTGTACAATCTTATATGACAAAGTGAAAACTACTTCAGCAGAGCTACAGAAACTCAGAAGAACCAGTTCTTTTGCAACACATGTTGAGACTGTCACACAGTACTTTGCTCAGCCAGGACTGACTAGTTACTGTGAGCAAATTACTGTAAATGCAAAAGCAAGATGAACTTTCATTCACAATACACCGATCTGGAAAACACAAGTTGAACGCAGAGAAAGCAGGAATAACATCACATTAAGCCTCTGGTATATGAGTCCATGGAAGCAGCATTAACATCTACAGCCTGTTGCCTATAGTTCATTTTGTTTCCTTGCTCATTGGTTCAAAAGAGGTGGGGAGAATTGGATGGGATTTTTTTAATTCATGGAATATCTTTCCCCTGACATCCTCACACCCTTTTTCACTTTATTTACCCTATTTAGGTATTCTAACTAGTTTTCTAGGAAAATACACAAGAAATTCACAAGTCCCAGCTGCAGTTATTACACATTGTAGGACACTGCTCTATTACCAACTGGAACTAGAATGTTATACAAAACTGGAATAATTCACAATGTTGCAACAGTTCATGAAAAGCACAGAATTACTAGTGCTACACATATTTTGCCTCTTCTGCTTGAAGCTTTTTTTCTCCATGACACTAACAAATAGCTCAACATTTCAAGAAGTACATACCTATACAGTCCTGATTATCCACATAGCGTACTTCATTAACCCCAAGGCCTTCTCTCTGGTAAAGTTCTTGTTCCTCAAAAAAAACAAAACAAAACAAAAAACCAACTAATTCAAAAGAGAAAAAAACATTCATCGTATTTTTTACCCATCAATTTTTTTTTTTTAAATAAACATGAAAACATTCTTAAATATAGTATGAATCAACACACACTTTAGAATTTCCTTCCACAGCTTAATATAGTACACCTTCACCTCCTTAACGATATGCTCATGCAATTAGATATTCCCATTAGATATGAGATATTGTCCAGTATCTGGATGCCTCATTTTAATGAATGGTAAAACAGAAGAAGACAAAAAGACTGTTGGTTTTCAAAAAAGTCATATTCTTTTCTGGCACAACCAGATGTCACAGAGTATGAAAACAGTTTGTCAACTGATTTTTTTTTTTTAATCTAAGCATAATGTGCAATCTTATGGAAAGCAATGCTACTTTAAGTATCTCTACTAAAAAAATAAATCCTCAAATACAACATTAAATATAACATACCTCTTTCAGAATCCTTTCATTAAAAAACTGCTGCAGTTTTTCATTACAGTAGTTAATACAGAATTGTTCAAAACTGTTGTGTTCAAAGTATTCTGAAAAACAGAAGTTAAACTTCTATGACAAACCAGTGTTCCAATAATTTATTTTATATAGTAAATAAGAGAAGCTTCACAGTGCTAATATTTAAAGATGTGTTCAGATCTGTGTCTGTTTCTTTCAGTAAAATAAAAGCTTTTACAGATTTTCAAGTTGCACATCAGACAGATATAAAAGTACTGCAGCAGATCATATTTCTAAGACAAGTAACAGACAGTTATACATGGCAGCAAACCAAACCAAGATGCTTCTACACAGTGAAACCAATACATCCTCATGCATCCATGTTACAATAGGTTGGCACAGGATACCATAAACCATCGTTCTAAAGACCTGAAAACCAAAGGTTCCCTTTTTCACTGTTCTTGGACCACCTTGGCAGGGCTAGAGTAAATCAGAAAGCATGCCCTATTCTGAATCCCAGTGAGGCAAACAGGCAAAACCTTTATGGGAATCATCAATGCCCACCATTTCTGGGGAGCAACCATGAGCCCAAAGTCCACTCTGTACCAGAAGTACCATCTTCCAGGAAGCATACCTTAATTCAGAGACTTCATTTGCCTGTCTGTCAATATGCAGTGATCTTCTCAGGACTGAATGGGAAACCAGCATGCACATGCAGTATCTTTCCTAACTTTACTGACTGGCCACAGTAAGATTCCTATGTTTATGTAGACACTACAGAAATCTGAAACCATTACCAAGATGCCCAGTTTCACACTAACACTTCTTATGTCATCAGGAGAAGCTCTAGATGTCCTCTACATTCTTGTATCTTGGGAAAACAAGGCTTTATCTGCTCTCTTGATATCTTTTTAAGCCCTTGTAACCCATCCCACCCACTGCCACCAGAAGGAAAATCCTCCCACTCTCCATTGCAGAATTTATCACTGAATCTTTGGTGGTAATAATAGACAACTAGAAAATTAATTCATTTTTTTAAGTATACTTACCGAAACCAGCTATATCTAGAACTCCAATGAAGAAAGAAGAAGTCTCAAATGGAAAACACTGGTTTACCCTGTTCACTACATGGTCAAACAGATGACTATACACTGTTTTAGCCAAGGCATCACGAGCATTGTTTGCTTGTTCCACTTTCAGGGGTACCCTAAAAACCAAAAATACAGATCTTATTTTTCAGAATTCCTTACTCTGAAATATTGAGATTGGACCCTAAACTTAAAAAGAGCCTTTCCAATTATTGCAAATCAGGACACAAAAAAACCCCCCTGAACTCTAGGTCCAATTAGGAAACAATCTTGCCAAATTAGACTAACAATCTTACGTGTAAAAACAAAGAATAGTGTTTCACTATCTTCAGCAGAAGCTAGATGCAGATGTTTTCATACTTGCTTATTAGATAATTAGAAACTGTTTTGATAATTGCCAGAGAAAGATATTTAAAACATACACGTTGCCATCTACGAAAAAATTTTTCAACTCTTTATGTATGAGTTGCCCAATTACAATAAAACCAATAGTTCAGTTTTGCTCGGACATCTTAGTCCCTATGCTTTCATAAGGGCTCTAACTAAAACTACAAGGCTGTAAGTTAATCAGTAACAACATTTTAAAAACATAGATAAAGGACTATGTTCTCATGGTGAAAGTTAAATGCAATTCCAAAATAAGGATTCTCTTTAAACACTGTAAGAAGGAGCCTTTAAAAGATGAGAAGTTATTCTCTCTCCTTTATTTATAAAGCTTTATTCTGCAGTGTGACTATTTATTACAAGTTTATATCCCAGTTTAGCAGTTAAAAAGCAAAACAAAACAAAAACACCCCACGAATCACAATTTCAAAGCCTATGAAATGCATGACAAAACTGTGGGAATATCAGGCAAATATCATTACATATTTATCTATACATATATATATACATACAGCTATTTCCTAAAGTCAGTATGACAGTGACATGCTTAGAATGCATATATTTCAGAAAATCACAGAATCATAGAACAGTATAGGTTGGAAGAGACCTTAAAGATCACCCAGTTCAAACTCCCCTGCCATGAGGAGGTTGCCCTTCTGGGCTGCAAGCGCACATTGCCGGCTCATGTTCAGCTCCTCATCCATCACCACTCTCAAGTCCTTCTCTTCAGAGCTGCTCTCGATCCGTTGTCCATCCAGTCTGTATTTATGTTTGTGATTGCCCCGACCCAAGTGCAGGACCTTGCATTTGGTCTTGTTGAACTTCATGAGGCTTGCACAGGCCCACCTCTCAAGCCTGTCAAGGTCCTTCTGGATGGCATCCCGTCCCTCCAGCACGTCAACCGCACCACTCAGCTTGGTATCATCGGCAAACTTGCTGAGGGTGCACTCAATCCCACTGTCCATGTCACCAACAAAGGTGTTAAACAGCGTCAGTTCCAATACTGGCCCTGAGGGACACCACTTATCACCTGTCTCCACTTGGACATCAAGTAGTTATCTGCAACTCTTTGAGTGCGATCATCCAGATAATCCCTTATCCACCGAGTGGTCCATCCGTCTAGTCCATGCCTCTTAGAGACAACAATGTTGAGCGGGACTGCGTCAAATGCCTTGCACAACTCCAAGCAGACGACATCGGTTGCTCTTCCCTCATCCACCAATGCTGTAACCCCATCATAAAAGGCCACCAAATTGGTCAGGCACGATTTGCCCTTGGTGAAGCCATGCTGGTTGTCATCAATCACCTTCTCATTCTCCATGTGCCTTAGCATAGTTTCTAGGAGTATCTGCTCCATGATCTTTCCAGGCACAGAGGTAAGACTGACCGACCTATAGTTCCCTGGATTTTCCTTGTTCCCCTTTTTAAAAATGGGGGTTACATTTCCCCTTTTCCAGTTTGTGGGAATTTCACCAGATTGCCAGGACTTCTCAGATATGGGGGACAGTGCTTTAGCAATGCATCTCATAAGGTCCCAGGGACTTGTGCACCTTAACCTTCCTCCTACAGTGGGCGGGTCTTTATTCTCCCAGTCTGTGTCTCTGCCTTCAGTGACTTGGGGGACGTGGTTCAAGCACTTGTTGGTGAAGACTGAGGCAAAGAACTCGTTGAATACCTCGGCCTTCTCCATATCCTGGGTGACCAGGTCTCTCATTTCCTTCTGAAGGGGGCCTTCATTTTCCCTAATCTTCCTTTTATCCCCAACGTACCTACAAAGTTTTTCTTGTTGGCCTTGATGTCCCTGGCCAGATTTAATTCTGCCAGGGCTTTAGCTTCTCTAATCTGATCCCTGGCTGGTTGGACAATTTCCCTGTATTCCTCCCAGGCTACCTGTCCTTGCTCCCACTCTCTGTAGGCTTCATTTTCATCTTTGGGTTTGTCCAGGAGCTCCGTGTCCATCCATGCAGGCCTCCTGGTGTTTTTGTCTGACTTCCTCCTTGTTGCGATGCATCGCTCCTGGGCTTGAAGAAGACAATCTTTGAATATTAACCAGCTTTCTTGGGCCCTTGTTCCCTCCAGGGCTTCATCCCATGGAATTCTACCCAGCAGGTCCCAGAAGAGGTCAAAGTCTGCTTTCCTGAAGTATGGGGTAGTGAGTCTGCTCTGCACCCTCCTCGCTGCCCTAAGGATCTTGAACTCCACTGTTGCATGGTCACTGCACCCAAGACTGCCCTTGAGCTTCACATTCCCCCCCCAGCCCTTCCTTGCTGGTGAGAACAAGCATAGCACCTCACCTCAAAAATTTCAAAGCACTTTTAACTAACACCTCATTTCCTGGATAAATATATTCTATGAGGCTTTTTATTTTTTTTTTTTTTTAATAGCTTTCAGATTACTAGGTAAGAGTAGGAAAACCAAAATACAGGTACACTGTACACAGCTGAGGAAGCACCTATAGAAGACTACAGAATAAGACAATTCATACAAGGGCAAAGCCTTAAGGAAGTGTTGAAGAAACAACACGAAAGAAGTATGAAAAACAAACTTTTGGTTTTATAGTATGATTGCAAATTGCACTTAGATCCCAATCACGTTGAAAAAGAATTCAAAAGCAAATTCACACTAATATGAACAGAATCAGACCAGAACAGAATCAGACTGTCAAAGATCAAAACTCTCCAAAGGATTTTTACATGTCAATAGAAAAATATAAATAGAAAGAGTAAAAAATTAAATTGAAATACCGGTAAGCCCCTTGGCCAGACAATATCAATATTTCATGCATGGAAAGAAGGGCTACAATTTAGAACGACGGATACGCAAAGACTTTGCACAACACTGTATCATGACATACAGATATATCCAATGTTAAAGTTAATCAAAAGGGAGAGAGCCTTTGATAACCAAACTGGTAAAATGCGCAGAGAGGAATAGGGAGAAGTAATGCCAAGAGTTTTATCACAACAGTTTTCTTTGTCATGAAGAATACAGGACGATGGTTGTATGCCAAAAGCTCTTAATGCTTTTTCTAAATATCTCAATCAGTTGCCTTAATAAAATAAACCACTTCTCCCCATATAACATCCTATATGACTTCTCCTCATATACCTTGCCTCTTATGTCCTTGGACCACCAGCGCTACGATGATTAGTAATAATCAAAAGGTAAGACTTTCCAGCTAAGGTGGTGGATAACCAGTTATGGAACTTCTCAAGTATGCAGCAAATCTATGTTAAAAAATACCTCTCATCTGCACTGTTTAAGTAAGCCCTATGTAGAATGTTCAAGATGTCAGGGCTGCAGAACTGCTCTGCTGCCCCCTCCGGGAAGTTTCCATACGCAGGAGTACAAAGAACTGGCAGGTCAGAGAAGGAAAACTTAACGCTACACAGTTTACCCACATTGCACCATTTCCTTCACTTCCCAGGATTCACAAGCACTACACTAACACATAATTATTATTTCTGTATTTTTTCAAGGATGATACTTCTGATGTAGAAACGTGAGAATGATGGAGATCACTTTCTATTGTGACTGGTAAGTCAGGGAACCAGAGACTCTGTTCACTAAGGACACCGGCAGCTACATTACATTAGGTAGTAATTAGCTTTAACACACAATCTTGACTTCCACTAAGTATCGCCTGACTTATCTTAAGGTAACGAGTACTGACAGAAATCCTATCTTATAAATAGAAGGAAGGTACCTTTACTTTCCATTCTGATATGTTTAAGAGATCAGAATACTAATTCTCACGTGTCAGCTGCAGGCCTATTACATAATACAATACACTAAAATCTTTTATGCTTTCAATTTATTTTTTTAAACATGGCAAACAGTCACACTTCTAGAGCATGAATTTATAAAATGGCCCTGTCCTTCAAAAACAACAAATTCTGCCATTATTAAGTAGAATTCCAGAGACTGCACAAAACCCTACTGTTATTTTAAATTTCTTAGTATGCGGCAGAAACCCATGGAAAGAAAATGTAACCCTGCAATGCATTTTGCACAGCTCAAAGTACAAAACCACAAAATAACGTTGAAATTGCACTGAGACAGTCGATACAGAAGAGCCCAATTATAGAACTGACATTCAGGATGAGTAACTTCCTTCTCGTGAACTTGGCTTTCCCTCAGCTCCTCCTTCACCTCTGGTCTGCACACTGACAAAGTAATCTCTTTCCTCCTCCTGTTTCTTGTCTGAACAGGAAAAGATGTGTTTTCCTTCCTCCATTTCACCTTCTCCCCCTCTCCTCCATCCATCAGCTACTTGTAAGGAACAGGAAAAAAAAAAATCCAATTTCTAAGCTATTTGGTAAAGTTTCAACAAAACTCCTTGTTTGGTCTTCATACTAATTTCTTCTGCAAGGTTTCCAGTGATCCACAGAGTCTGATCTCCAGGGCAAAGCGCTCTCATGGGCTGGATTTATCCTGTGGACATTTCTATGCAGTTCCCAGACATTTTCCAGAATAAATAAACTGCAATTAAAATGGGTATAATGTGTCCATGGCTGACAACAATTAAGGCAGATAGAGCAGGTGAAGCGATACCCATCAGCTACTGTCACCCAATACAGTTGCTGCTTCACAAGTAAAATGGCCTGGATGAAATAATCCTACCTAGTGAATGGCCTACCTAATTAAAGAATATAAGCAGCACATCTGTAATTTGAGAAAAGCTTAAGTTCAAAAAAGGTAGATTTTTTTTAAAAAAACCAACATTTTTCAGAGGCACCCAAAAAAAAAAAAAAAAAAAAAGGTATTTTGGGCATTTTGGTAGAAAATGTACTCGAAAAGAAGCTGGAAGACCTAGAATTATGTAAGTTAAATTTTTCACACTGTAAAATGATTTACTTTGTGATGATGGAGTCGTCTTTGAAACTCTTCTTGGAAAGCAAGAAACTGAGTAAGAGGGTAGTACAGTGCACTTACAGTCTAAGAGGTGTACTGGATTTTGAATGCTAACACATTGTTTCTCCCTGTAAACACACTTTACATGGATGGCAAAAACATCAGCTAACAAGGTGATCTTTACGCTCTTTTGGGGAGACTAGTAAGAATAGACCAATGTAGTGCAGCTGTCAACAATCCCTGGTAGTCCACTGCACATTAGTATTTAATAAAATTCACAGAGGTAGCATTTAGCATCACCCTCCTACTGTTCCTTGTTGGCTCCATTGTGCCCAGCAGAACAAAGCCTTTGTTATACTCTAAGCACAGTGATTTCAGCTGAGCTATTTATTCACTGTGACCTATTAAGACTCACATGATCTACTTGCACACAAAAGGTCCCTAAGAAAGAGAGAGAGAAATAAGTAGCTCTTCGGGTTGCTGGAACAAAATAAAACAATGTACTTGTCAAAACTCTAATATTGATAGCAATCAAATAGTTTCTAAACCACGCTACCACAGAAAGGGCTGGTGGCTATTTAATAAATATCTAAACCAGTCCATTCCACTTTCCCTGTACGTGCAGTAAGCCACATGAGAAGAAGGTATTTGTGTATTTATTAGCCTATGTTTGCTTCTAGCTGTCCAAGTTTAGAAAAGGCTAGAGAAAGAGGCTTAATACATTAATCCTTTGAGATGGTGGAAGGAGTCCTCTGAATTCATTTTTGCCTTCCACAAAATAAAACATTGAGGAAAAATAAGATCTGCTGGCACAAAAACATAGCTTCTTGTGTTTGCAGACTTTTGAAACAATACACTGCTAACAACACCCCTGGCTTATCAGGATAAATACGCTGAACAGAAAATCTTTACAGTCTTAATCCAAAGGGAACTTGAAGCTGTAACAAAAATTCCATTTGTTCTTAAGAAATTTTCCTTGATAGGGTCACTTGAGATGTGGTGAAAGGGAAGCAGTAAATTATGATACACCTTTGCTTTAGTGCTTGATGTATCCCACCGAACATTCTCATATGGGAACTACACAGACATGCTTTATCTGGATGTTATGTGTACAACAGCCAAAACTGATCTGTTCTCAGAGGCTGAGTCAATAGTTCACTGAAAACATTTGTAGTGAGATGCCATCTGAATCTGACATGGATGTGATTTGTTCAAACCTCTTCTGCTTCTAGTTAACACTTTCATTAAATAGGAATGATGAAAGTTAAGGGTGTTTTCAAAAACCAGTCTGATAATACTGAATTAAGAAAGCAGAAAACCTTGGTAACAAGATTAGCATACAAAATTATTTTCACAAACTGAAGACAGGATCTAGAAATCCACAAGAAAGGTTTCAGTAAATTAAAGTGTGTGGTGGTATACTTAAGAGAATTCAAAAATACAAATGCAAGATGGAGAATAACCAAGTAAGCAGTGAGTCAACAGAAAAAGATCAGCAGTTATAGTGGATTATAAACTGAATTAAGTAAAAAATATTACTAGCTTTCAAAACCTGCAATGCTTATACAAGCACCCTCCATACTGTGTAATATATAATTTTCTACTTTAATGTTTTCCATAATGCTGATAAAGGTTCTCCTGAATGATTATATCAAAAGATTTTGTTGTTGATTTAGACATGGTCCGGAAGAGAGTAAAGAAGAAAATTTGGAAAATATTGGCCACTGGAGGCACTTTGTCCTGCAAGACCCATGTCTTTCTACATATAAAGGTTGTTGTAAAGAGAAAAATTAACTTTCTGCATCAGCTGATAAGGCAGCAAGACGATAGTGACTAAAAGTCCCCAATTTCTAATAACTGGGGGGAGAGAGGAGGAATTTATAATTACTTTCCAGCAATGTACTATTGAAAATATTATGAAGAGATCTAGACCTTGAGCTTTTAATGGAAGGCAAAATAACCCCTCCCCAACCATTACTTATCATTTGTCACTGCTTTATAACTTTTTCTGTGGTAGCTACCATGAAGTCCTAACTCTTGAACATCCCTTCTTTCAAAGTACAGAAATAAGCAGACCACCAAGAAGTCTATTTGTTTGCTCTATCTAGAAATACTCCTCAAAGGTCAGCCATTCGGTAGTAACATAGTACTGGAACAGCAGCCCATACCCCTGCTAAACTTAAGACTCCTGAATATGAGTTAATTCAGAAGAGCTTCTACATTCCCCTAAAAAACATGATGTTCAAACAGCACAGGCTGCCACTGATGGTTTATTAGGCTCTAATTTTGGCCAGGAAGATCAGTTCCACCCTGGAGATGAGGAAGCAGGCACTGAACGGGACTTCCACTACAGCTATTCTATCATTATTTATCATTATTGGTTGGGATTAGATGGAGAACACAACTACTTCTCTTGCACAGAATAAGCACTTGACCACTGGGAACCTTCATTACCCAAATTCCATTACATCCCTTGAGGAATAAAAAAGCCAAGGCTCTCAAGTGCTCCAAGATCAGCTTTTCACCTCTAAGTCTGATAAAACCTAAGCATGCATTAACTAACTCCTGCCACCTTCACTGGCCACAGTGACACACCAAGGTTAAATCAATCAGCTGTTACTTTGTTTCAGTGCACAAGTTTATGAAATGGTATCAAATACTTCATACTATAAGACACAAATAATAGTAGCAAATTTCAAAAGATATAAAATAGGCAAGGAGTTTATATAAAACACATTAATATAGATAACTAATTATGGCTTTCACATATTAAACTTCTGGTGTAATGTGCATAAAATTGCATTTCTGATTAAAAGGAACTAAAACAATTTGATTGTTTCCAATATGAAGCACCCATGCATTCTTCCAATGAGTGAATGTTAATTAGTTTCCTAATTAAAAGATTGATGCATTCAGCTAAACATTGAGAATTACTTTTAATGTGTGCAAAACAGTTTAGCACAAGTTCAGTTTTTGAAGCAGTGTTTTCTTTAACTCCAGAAAATACACAACATAAAAAACCAAATGTTAAAACACATAGTTCAGCTCCACGTAGCTCGGCTAGCATCCCTGACAGCTTGTGTGCTAGAAGGATTAATCTCAACAAGAGAAAATTTGTGGTGGAAGTTAGAGGTTTTTCATAAACAGAAGGCAACTGTAGTGAAATCATTTTCATGAAACTCAGTTTCACAAGGGTCATAACTTCCATGGTACTGAAATGTTATCATCAGTACCATGTGTAAACACGTTCTTTGCAATTATTCCTTCTCCATGTGCATACAGAAAGAAATCACTATCCTATTTGTGTGCCTAGGAAGTTACTTTGATAATAGCTTCTTGTCAAAATTTAAGCATTAATTATTAATTTTGCAGTCAAGATTAAATGTTTGTTTACCAGCAATAGCAAGAAGCAGCATATTTCTAGATTTCCATTTGCAGAGGTGTTTTTAAAGCTGAAACTTGATTTCAGAAGAATTAGATGCAGCAAACACAGGAACACTGATCGCCCAGACCCTAAGAGAGGTTGATCTATTCCCCTCTAAAGCACCCCAGACCTAATATCACAGGGCAGCGGTCATAGGAGCACTGTGCAGTCCCCATGACAAGAAAGATACATCCAAGTATCTTCTGAAATACTTCAAACACAGCATTAACATTCCTTGATACAGTTTATCTGTTAAATCTATCAGTATATGTAATTTTTTCTGTAGGTTATGGATTTAACAGTCTGACTGCTATACTTTCTTTGTCCACACAGTGTACTCACTGACACTTGAGAAGGTTTTTATAAAATGTGATAGTAACTCAAACAAAGCTGTTCCTATCCTGAAAAAAAAAGGCCATTTCAGTCAGACATTGTACAACTGCCACTTTTCCAAATGAAAATAAAAAACCCCCAAGGACCTAACAACAATGAAACAAGCGAGCCTAAGCATCTAAAAATGTGCATTTGGATCAAATGGTTTTAAAAAAAAAAAAAAAATTAAAAAAAATCAAAGTCCTGTTAAAAACTGTCATCTCAAAGTTAACACTTGCATGATGGAAAAGCATAGCACATTGTTTCTGTTTTGAAGGGAATAACAACATAAGTCTCCCAGTCTTCTGCACTCTTGCATTTTCGCAGTACCACGTTTTTGCACCTGCACTTCTAAACTGCTTGAGAGAGTCCAG
>NW_010321124.1:0-20409 GCF_000700745.2 Antrostomus carolinensis
ATGGCATCCTGTCCCTCCAGTGTGTCGACCACACCAGACAGCTCGGTGTCATCAGCAAACTAGATTTAAACATACTTTCCATAAATTAACAGTTCTGTTTTCAAAAGTGACCTGCCAGCCATAACTTAAATGCAGATAAGGAATGCTCTGACATCAATAGCAACAATCAACACCAGACTATAAATAAGTGAGGTCTGATTCAGTCCTCCCTTTCATAAGTGTGACCTAGGTCTGTCTGCCCAGCTGCCACCAGAAGTAAAGCTTCAATTGTCCAAGAAGCCATATGTAGAACAGCTTGTTTGCACAGAGGGACTATAAGTGGCCATTAAAAAACAAACAAATAAACAAAAAAATATTGCATATTTTTCCAAAATTTTCTGCAAAAAGTGAATTAAAAGGTGAAAGGCAATATATAGGCTTAAGGGAAGCATTTACCCTCCCTTCTCCCCAGCTCTCCAGTTTGTCCCATGCTTCAGTGGGCTCAGTGGTGGTTGCTGCATCACCAACATGCAGCATGCTGGATCATCACTTGAATGGGAGCCAGCCAGACATGGCAAGGATAGACTCATGGGCACTAAATAGAAAAAAGTCAATTTTGAGGTAATTACGTGTTGAATGCCCTTCTTAACCTGCAGCTGTTGGGGGCATTCAGCACATATGGTTAAGGTTGATGAAATTTTTAAAGTCACTGAAATTTATAAGGTTACCTTGGCAGGTCACTCAGCTTGAATTTTTTTCTTGCTAGTGTACAGAAACAGCTGAGAATGAGACTACACTGTTTATTGATTTTAAAAGGGGAATGCAGTCATACTGCATCAGGAACTGCTCCAGGACTAAAATTGAACCAAAACTCCTCAGTGGTCCAGGGTAAATGATTGAGGGAGAAGGAGAAGAAAGACAGAAACAATTATCTATCACCTCCTTTAAAACCCTGTATCACTGTCCTGGCTCTATCCATACCTTTCCCCCAGCCTCAAAAGAGGGAAGCATTTGTGAAGACGCTGCTTCCCTTCCTGGCTGCTGCATGTCTTTTGGATGTGGGTAGCTCCTGCAGTGAGTAGGGCAACTCCTTATGGCCCTCAGACTATTTTTCAGATGGAAAAATTCCTTGAGAAAGATCAATTTTCTTTCTTTTTTCAAAGAAACACATGGACAAGAAGGGAGTGGCTCAACAAGAATGTTGACCACTTGCTGTTCTCCTTAGATTTCTTTCACACATTTCAGGACATCAGGTATGTGACTTAGAACTACAACAGAAATGAGTCGACTTACTTAGAAAGTAATTATTACCTGAAACAGATTGAAGTCAGTTGGGATTCCTATCTCCAGTCAGGTCTCTGCGCTATTCCCCGCCATCACAGAACTGAACCTTTAGCTTTAAGAGAAGCCAAGCACTGAAGACCTGTCAAGACCCAATAAGCTTTTGTGGTCTTGGTGGTGACAGGCAAACTCCCTTCCCTTACTTACCAATCCCTCTTCTGCTCTCCTCTGACAACTGAGGGACCTCAACCACAGCCTGTAATTAAAGTAGCCATACAGTGCTCTAAAAAGTTCACTCGCAAAAGAGAAAATATGTTCTATATATGTTCTTGCTTTTTATTTTCTGAGTCAGTCTGTAAAACTGTGTCTGTGGTGTGCCTACAAACAGGTCTTACAAACAGACCTGTGCAACATAATATGAGGCAGTAAGATGTTAGCTGAACTGTGAGCAAAGCACAAAGCAAGATGTCATCTGACTTGAAGGATCTGAAGTGATGCACTCCAACAAAAGATGTGGGTCCTTTGCATTCAGTACTCTATAGGACGGCTCCAGTCTTCAGCCCTGTGCAACACAAGTTCAGTGTTATTACAGAGCATCTCCATGCAAGTCACTGTGGAATTGTGTTGGCATTTTCAGAGAACTAATAATGATAAATGTGTTGCAAGCTTCTTTACAACTTTTTAATGAGTAAAAATGTAGAGTTGGGTGATTCATAAAAGCTACAAGCTTTGGATGTTCAAAGTTTGTGTTACAAGAAATCATAATAGTAGGACAACCTTACTGAGCCTTTGCCACTTACATTCCTTCATCACTCGAATTCAACAAGATTTAAACAGACCTGCTCTTTGGAAATCTTATCCTTTTTGTATCAAAACTAGTTGCGAATCCTTGATTAAATACAGTCACGAAGTACAATGATGTAAACAGTGAGTAACAGCAGTCTGTGCTTAGAAGATCTGGTTCAAGTACATAAAAATCTTCACTAGAAGCCAGGATTATTGAAGGAGTTCAAGGCAAAAAGAGGCTATGCATATGCACGGTACTAATATCGAGGAGTACTTACAGACCACTCAAATGCATTTACATTAATACTCAAGAGTAGTGATGGTGTGCACCAGCCATGTGCCTGAACACCACATCCTGATGCAGTCTGTGAGGTATTAATCAGACTGCACAATACAAATAGTCTAGTTGGGGCTACTGGAAATAATAAGAGAGTAGAGTGCTACCTACTGATGTGTTGGCATTACTGCATATGACTAAAAGCATCTGAAAATTCAACCAACTATAGTCAAGCTTAATTCAGGTAAATCAAAAAGACTTCCTGACTCAAATGTTACATACAGTTAAGAAGGATCTGCTCCAGTCTCTAAAGCCCATACAGGTCTTCTTACTGGAAGAGCTAGTAGACGTGCTTGTTGCTCCAACCCCTCTGAATGGATTTGAGATTTATGTTGCCATGACTTGCTGACCCAAAAGATGGGAAGAAAATGAGCCTTTCCTATACTGAAACCTCCAGGACAACACTTTCTTCTTTGGTGCAATGCTTTACAATAACTCTGACTTTGAAAGTGGAAGGGAGAAAGGAGACGAAGTGAAGAGCCCTCTCTGCTCTGCTGACTGACTGGGGCAAAGAGCAATGACACGTCCATGCAGGGAAAAAAATAACCTAAGTAGGTTAGCAATGGGTGGTCTCTTCCTGGAAAATGAACCAACTTATGAAATAAGAGAAGATTAGAGAATTTTTCCCAAGTCAGTCTTGAAATTGGAGGGAGCTCAGAGTCCACCAGAGAGTCTCTGCTGAAAAAGGAGGAAGACTGCAGAATCAGTGAGTGGGGCAGCAGGCTTGGAAGAAGTTAGCCAAGGATTTTGTCTGAGAGACATCAACTCAGGGAGACCAGAGACAGAATTGATAGAAAAAGGAAAGTCAGAGTTTCAACCAGACAAATTGCAGTCTAGAGAGGAATGGAGCAAGTTAGCTTTGTGGTTCAAACCTGTGTAACTTCTGTGGTGCCATTGCCATCACTCAGGGTCAAGCTATTGTGCCCACTTGGCCTAAATGTTGTGTCCAACATTCAGCGTCTTTCTTACCCACAGAAAATTCAGACCACAGCGAGTACTGATTTCTGCAGTTAAAGGAAACAGTTAACACTAAAGCAAACCTAGTTTTAGTTAAAGTTTTCCTGCTGTCTACAGGAGCTAATTGCAAATACAGACTTCTTCCTTTCCCAAAGCACTAGCAATAGGTAATGGAAACATTTGTCATAATTATCCTTTCTGAAGAAGCGCAAATCAAATAAAATCACCACAACCCTAGCTGTCTTGAAAAGGTACCAAGATGATCTATTTATAAATGTTGATATATAGCTAGAGACTAAAATGAAACATTGCCTGCTCCCACAATATAGTCCAATTCACTAATCACACTGGGACACTACCAGCACCTTCACCTTTGAAAAACTGGACAGAAAGAAACCAGAGAAAAAGGAAGGCTGAAAACCCCTCCCTCCCTGCAGTGACCTTATGTAGGAGCACTGTATCTGAGTCCTGTGTGAGGCACTTCAGCAGACCCATATGTTGTTACTATTCCTCTAACCATTCTTTAAATGTTCGAACTTCACTGCTAGTGTGGGAAGTGCGTGACAGATACACAGTCAGTATTTCCAATAAAGATACAAATGAATGACATTCTATTCAAACAGTTTAGACAACGGTGATAAAAATTAAAAAGCTCACTATAAAAGAAAGGAGAACGTGTGTGTCAAAAAACTACCTGTAGCTTGAATGATGTAAGAATAATTTAAAAGGTGCTATTAAAGCAGCAGAATTCAAACAAATGTCAGGTAAGTTTAAGGCTAACTTGCTCATAATTCCTTTGATGACAAAGTTTCACAGTATTTAGCATGTGATGGAGAGTTTTCACTTATTTATGGTAAAAAAAGTAGGGTACAAGTTATTACTAGTTCATCTCATTCATCAAGTGTTAAAAAGTAGCAGGAGGTAGGGAACAGCAAGTACTGTAACGGCTGTTTAGAAAGCTCTCCTCCTCAGAGAGTTTTAAAGGAAGATCACATATATCCCAAGCTGCTAAAATCCTTTTAAAAGATAATACAGGTTAGTGATGCCACTTGAGGGCAATCTCCTAGAAATCCTCGAGTGATGCAGAAAGAAGGAAGCCAGCATCCCAGGTTTACAACGCAACACATACGAGTTCTCAAATTTGATTACCCTGATGAAACCAAGAGGAGGAATGATCTGCTTTTTCTCTGAGCCGGAGTGTTTAAATAGCCTGAAAACCAGCAAAGATGTGAGGCTGGCAGAAAGAAGGAACCAAGTGGGAAATAAAAAACACAAACTAAACCAACCAACAACAACAACAAAAATATTCAACAAAAACCCCCCAAAATTAAAGCAAAGCAAATCTTGCTGCCTCTGTAATGTCCATATCCTATGAGTTCCCTGGGAAGCTTCAACCCTAGAGTGGAAAAACCACGTGTATTTCCTCTGCAGCTGCCCAGAGCCTGGGTCTCAAATTCCGTGATTGTTAAGTCTAAAGAATCAGGCCAACACCGCCCATCCATCTTCCTGAGGGGCTGATTAGAAAACCTGTTAGGTTAGGAATTGGATGTGAGTGCTGACAGAGACACCTTGGGCAGTCATTGGCTGCACCCTCCCATACTTACACTATTCCTGACAGATGTTTGTCCAACCTATTCTACCTCTTCATTATCCCTACTGTTGCAAAGTTTGCCTAACACAACCTGCAGCTGGCACAAAATACCAATTCCTTCCCCCAAACAGAGACTAAGCTTGTTGAAAACCACCACAGGTGCACTTAGATATCTGTGTTTACTTGTATTTTTAGAAGCACACCTACTACTAAGCATGTATAAACTAAAATGAGCAATAAGTTAACAATGATTTACATTTTAAGACTCTCTAAATAACAACTCGGACTTGCCAAAGAACCTCAAGTTGCACTTTAACTAACTACATAGAAAAATCACTTCATCCATGAGCAATAAGCAGACACCACTGGGATAAAATGTACCATCTGCTTAACAGAACTCTATGACACTACACAACAGTTTATGGTAACAGTGAGATGCCAGGAGGAAAGCAAACTGATTTTAAAAAATTCTAGATCTATTACTCAACAGTTCTTCTCCCTGTGTGTAATTCTAGTAACACCTGCTTTCCTCAGTGTCTAATATCTCCTTTTCCCCCTAGTTTTGCCTAACTAAGAGAGTTATGACAGCAAAAGCTCCAGCTCTGGTCAGAACATCATCAATGGAATTGTTAATTAAATTGCAAGGTCAGATTGCACCCTCACTATTCCAATATAACAAAGTACATAACCTTTGGAACCTGACAAAACTGAGCTGAAAGCAACAGAAACATAAAATCCTTCACTTCTCCATTTATTTTTACTTCCCTTTTTTGGTGGATGAAGCTGATCTTGTGAAATCTGCGTGAGTTTTAGCATCAGTTTCAAAAGAATTTGGGGTTTGGGTCATGAAGGCCGCAATTTTCAGCAGAATTGGGCAAAGGCATGCAAGCTAACATGGAATTTGTATTAGGGGCCTCAGTTAACAGTTTCAGAAAGTTGAACTGAACCAGCTTTGGTCTGACCACACATGAAGTTGTAGCAATAAAATTAGGGCAATAAATTCACCTTGTATGGATGTCGTTCTACACACAAAGAGCAATTGCTCTAAGAAGGATGAAAAACAAATTGTGTAAGACATTTCCACAGAAATTATCAGTCATACTGAAAAGACATACTGGTTCACACATAACCATAACTGAAACAGCTATATTGGTACAAAAATCTGTCCTTAGATTACAATGTGCAAGAAGATGCTTTTCCAGTTGTCCTCTCCACTAACACTTCATAATTCTTCTACCTCAGCACAGATCTAGCAGGAAAGACTGAGACAAAGCCACACATCAATTCCACACCACAGTGGTTAAGGCCACACTTGCAAAAACAAGTCCTTTCCCTGTCTAATTCAGAGTGAGGACATAACCTAAGCCTCCACCATCCTGTTCCACAGTGCAATCATTCTACAGTAGATCACCAAGTCCTTCCTGCTGGAGCTGTCCTATTGTATAAGATTGACTGAAAACTTGTACATGCAGAAAAGAGACTGACCTTTACACAAATGGATTATTCATCTAGAACTTGCGAGGGTCAAACTGCTACACCAAATAATTTAATATGCAGTAAAAAGCTCAAGCATGGAAGAGGCACTCTAAGACAGTCAGTAGGCTGAGGGCTTGGACAGTCTCCTGTCATGTGGAAGAAAAGAGGTAGCAAGACCTGATTAATGAATTCATGCGCTCACCCACTGAGGATATTAGGTACCGTGTTATTGCACACACCACGGATTGCTTCTCCTGTTTTCATCTAAACTGTTTGTTTCACTAAGGTTTTATTGGAGCTGGTATTTTCACTCAAAACTAGTCAGTTTTGATGAGTGAACACTTTCTGATAAATCACTTCCCAGCATATTCTCAGTCTCGTTTTAGATGGATACATGTCACATTCTGAACAGTCATTACACTTACTGAACACCCTCAGATATTCTCCCATCTAAATGCTAACTAGAGGTGATCCTGCCTACTTAGAAAAGTCAAATGAAGTCATAGTCCACATTACTATAACAGCAATAAAAGGGCAAGAAAATGAGGAGCTGTGCTATTAAACATGATGAAAATAATAAATGTTGTACAGTTTGCAAATGGGCTGGGAAATATTTTGAAGTGCAAGCATTTTTCTTCCCAGTCTAAAACAGAGCTTTGTAATGAGGAGCAAGGTGCCAGTAACACACACGCTGCACCAACACATGCTGGAATTGGTGGATCTTTCCTGTCTGCTTACCACAGATGAGGCAAAGAGCATAATGCACTCTCTGCAGTGTACTCAGCCTTAAAAAACTACCACCTATTATAGGACAAGGCAGATTTCAAGGAGACACTGGCACATTACGAGGAAGACACTGGGATTTTGCTATACCGATCACTTCTATAAGAATGACTGAAGGTGAGTCTCAAGGTCTTTTATAGTCAGGTAATAAAAATAGAGAACTTTGTGGGAAAATCTTCCACTGTACCTGAAAAATGTATCTGAAGCAGTGGGGAAAAAAAACCCAAACGTTTAAAAATAGAATGAAAAAGTTACTTTTTTCTTCTTGTGGAGTTATTGTCTCTTTTTATTAAAAAAATAAAAGAAACCCCTTCAATTTTAATACTGTCCTTGCTTAGGTACATCCTTATGGTTTAGATTTACCCTCCCATGACAGACTGCTTGCTGCTATCCAGCGCCAGGTTGATCAAGCATCATTTACATCCTGGCCTTGCTGAGAGTTATGCTGAGCTAATCTACTTAGTGCACAGCTATCCATCTGCTGGCCTCAATCTGCCCCTTCATCTCTTCCTCAAAGGAGGAGATGAACCCTCGTTACACTTACTTAGGCTAATCCCACATTAATCACGGGAGCTCTGGTAGACTGGGTGTTATTTCCCTCCTTACACCTTAAAAATGTGCAATGATACAGATGAGAAATAATGAGTCCCTGAAGGCGAGTAGATATAACTCTTCTCTGATAACATGCTCCCAGGCTTTCACAGTGAGAACCACACCTTGAACAGACAAAATATATTCTACAGAGGCAGTTCAGTCTCTGGCTGGAGGAAAAGAATATGCAAAATGCAAAATAAAGGCCAGTCCATATGCTACATTTTTAACCATTTAAATAACATGGAAAAAAACACGTTTAGCTGCAGTGGTGCAAGCTTCTATGCAGACAAGCCCTGACACTGATATAGTCAACAAAGGAGGAGAGGAGCAGCCACTTGCACTGAAGATAACCATCAGCTACTCTCTCCACTCTTTTCCATGGTTACTTATTCACTCAGAAACCATAATCACCCATCCTGTCAAGGCAGACTTTAAATTAGCTGAAACATTCACAGAGTTTACTGCTGCCACTCGAACGTTTCAGTTCCATAAATTTGACGAACAGTGGCTTTACAATCCCCCTCCCCATAGCCGTTCACGTTAACAGTGTTGTCTTTACTCCTCACTCCTCTTAACATCATTCACACATACTGGATCACGTTCTCTTTTCAGTTCTCACAACTCTGGTTTCATGTTGCAAACCTGAATATTTGATGCAAAGTCAAAATATTTTCTTTTATTGTTTAAGGCTGACAGAGGAAGCCTTTTCTGGCTTTCTGTAAGGGTAGATCTGTGCAGATCTGTCTCTATCTGTGCAGATAGACAACCTATGGCAGTGTGTTTCAAGACTATAGAGCTTTTGCATGTGCCATTTCTAAAATTTAACACCCATCTTGCCTTGTGGCATCTTTGGACCCCTTTACCTCAACCCCTTTACTTATTTTATCTGAAAGAGGCTTCACTTCCTATTAGCTTTGATCCATTTCATAACAAATAAGAATTAATGTAGACTAAGGAATCCAGAAACAAATCAGAAATGAATTTCAAGCACCCCGACATATAACCTCTAGGGAGATCATCAGGCATGGTCTCCAAGATTGCTACAAGCTGCTAAGACCTCAGTGGCCAAAATGTTGTGACCGTAACTAAAAGGAAACAACTGAAAGAACACAAATATCCTGCTATGATTTAGGTTTAAACAAGGACATAAACATTAGAAAAGGATTTGATTTGTGGTAAACATGAAAAGAAATAAAACTAAGTGTGTGTGTTGCTATTTCATGACCCGCTGTGCAAATGTTGCTGTAAGCACTGTGGGTTTTATTGCTCATTAGTAAATAATCAAGTTAAAAATAAGATGGTTGGGAAACTGCTGATTGATGAGGAATAAAATAACATGACATAAACATCTGTCTCCCGGTCTAATATGTGTTAGTAGAAGAAGACATTGCCAAGGCACTTGAATGCTCAAAGCACTGATGTGATAGTGATGACACTGGCAACAGTGTAAAGCAGCTCCAGCCACCATTCCCTTTCCCACAAGGGGAACATTACAGAAATGAGGGTCCTGATTGTTTACTTCCAGAGTGTCTTTAATCCCCAAAGACTTCCACATGGCACAAACTTTCTTTCCATACAAAACTCTGCTCCCAAGCACCACGGCTCCCAGGCTCTTGCTTGTAGCATGAACCCCTCCTTTCCTGGAAAAAACTTTCCCAGCTACAGACAGCTGACATGTCCTCTCACCTCAGGCATGCCCAAAGCTACCTTGTCAAACACACAGACAGACCTGGGGCAACAAGGAGCTTGCAAAGCTTAAACATTTAAGAAAGATATCCCACACAGGTATCCCTGCTTTATTAAGGAACTTCCTGGCAGAGAAGGAGCAACAGACTCTTCCTCTAAGGTATCTCCTTCAGAGGTTTCCTTTGCCAGGCTTCACACCTACAGAATTAAAATCACTACAAATTCTACTACTGAACAGAATAACCCATTTCATATCTATCCTCTATCTACTGAACTCAATGTCTGCCCAGCAAAGGGCATAGAAATGCAATTCCTCCCAGATGCCACCTGCACCCTGCTCTTTTGATCTGTCTTCACATAGAGAAGAAAGGCTGCATTGCAACAGCCATCTCTTTCTATTATTAAAACTGTGATGGTCACACACACACACACACACACAAATACAAAATAGCCTCACCCTTTTCTCCAATTAAAGATCAAAATACTGAGCCAGTATCTAGTGCTGCCAAGCAGCCTGTCTTCAGAGCTCAAACAGCGCTTTGTGTTTCCCATAATTTGAAAAATAAATATGAATAAAACTACAAAGCTGAATAAATACATCCTATAACAGACACAAATAATTTTCAAGATTTTAGCATCTACCTCAAATTATAATATACTTATTAAGACTTTAAACAAGCTGATTTCAGCCAGAGTTCAGAGTAAGAAGATACTGATTTTATATTTAAAGGATCTACCTACTTTCCCTGGCCACACCACTAAAAATTAAAGTCTCTATTATGCAAGAGTTGTTAGAGAAAAATGTTAGTTACTACACCAAAAAAATTTAAAACCTGGCTCAAAAAGAAGAATCTTGAATTTTACTGTATTTTTAGTTAAAGAATCAGTAGGAGAATGAAACTTAAGCAATCTTTTCAGAATTTAGTCAGAGTATAGTGCCATACCACACAAAATCCCACCTGAAAAATAATGGCATATACACTGAAAACTCTCTTAAAAGAATAAAAATTAAGATTATGAATAGATAATAAGTGAAAACAGTATGAAACAAGGAGAAATAAAGGAGTCCAGAATGGTACTCAGGTCTTGGTTTTATACAACATCCTCATTTACAACTTAAAAAAAATAAACAATATACTAATTTTTAATTTGCCATATTACAATGGGAGTAGGAAGCAGCTGGATTAAGGGAAGTGAAAAGAATGGGCAGAAAACAGTGGCTAGGCAGAATACAAGAGAGAAAATAAAGTAAAGGCAGGCAGAGAACAACAAAGTAAGATTGATTTGCCATGTAACACGGCTGCAGTGAAGGCTCTGTGAGCTTGCCAACTTGCACAGACAGAGCAAACTCTGCGAGTTCTGTGGCCAAACCCACATCTGATCAGGCCACCATGAACGGCTGACACCTTACCCACTGTTCAGCTCGCCTTCTGTAAGCAACACCGTCAGAATATGTTTCAGAGTCTACCACATACCCAGATAAGCAGGTGTCACACAATAACTAGAATCACACATCTTTTGATATGGTCACAGCCAGCAGCAGCACCTCCTGTTACCAACCTACACGAGAACTCTGTGGTGGGTTAGACTTGGCTAATGGCCAAATGCCTCAACCAGTCGCTCACTGATTTCACCTCCTCAGCAGGACTGGGGGACAAAACCGGATGAAAAAGCTCATGGGTCGAGATAAAGACAGGAAGATTGCCTACCAGTTACCGCCAGACTTAACTTGGGGAAAATTAATTTAATTTATTGTCAATAAAATAAGACTCGGGTAGTGAGAAACAAGACAAACCAAACAACATACTCCCATGTTCAACTTCACTCTAGACTCCTCCAGCCTCCCTGAGCAGCACCGGGGCAGTGTGTGTGGGTATGATGGGTACATACCAGTTTCTCTCTTTGCCGCTCCTTCCACTCTCACATTTCCTCTGGTCCCACATTGGCTGCAGGAGATATCTGATCTGGCAACATGGAGCACCTCTTCCTTGTTCTCTAACCTTGATGTTCCCTCTGCTGTTTCTCATATTTTCCCCCATTCTCCTCTGCCTCTCTAGGCAGCTTTGCGGAGGGGCTCCTGTGGTGTGTCCTGTGGCAGGTCCATGGGAGCCAGCTGGAACCTTCACACTGAACCAGGCATGGGAAGAGCCTGGCCCCAGCACTCTGTGTGTCCAAAGTTGGGGTAGTGTCTGGGACCAAAAACATCTGGCTGTGAAGACCCTCTGGGGAAAGGAGCGTTGCATGCCCAGAGGGAGATGGGAAAGGAGAGGCCACCCTCTGAAAAGCGTTTCAGTCCAAAGCCCAGAAATAGGACAGATGGGTGGCTTCTCCTGAAAGCTACCTGAGAGAGGATGAGGGCAATGGGAAAGAAGTTCATACTTCACTTGTGGAGGATTAGAAAGTTTCTTCAAGGGCCTCTATTAATCCTTCAGGGCCTTATTAGCCAATTCTGCCCTCTGCCTCCTTCACACCTGCCACATTTCCCCCTCCTAAACTGCAGCTGCTACTCTGACAGCCCTGTGAAGCTCCCCTTCCCTCCCACTGTCTCCTGTCAGCTCCTTGCAGAGCCACAGTTAACTAAAATGTGATATGCTCTGACCTTCCCTTGCTTTCCCATGAGCTGAAGGCACCAGGACTGGTAAAGCATTGAGCAGCCTCTGTGGGAAGTGGCTGTACCTCAAGATACAAGGTGTCATGAGGGTGCTGGAGATTGTGTTGATGTCACACCACATATAGTGCACAGAGGGTCAGGAAAAATGTACCCAGTGCAGCCATTTTGTTCAGGAAGGACTATGGATCCAGGCCACCATGGAGTGTGCAGATGAAGCAAGCAGCATGTAGTGGGTATGAAAATGTCCCCCATCCCTCACTAGGTTGGGAGAAAACATGATAAGCAGACTTTGGGGCATCTACACTTTTCAGTCTTCATGTTACAATAATTACATTTGGTAAGGCATTTAAGTGTATATTCTCTTGGTCCCCATTCAATCCGCTCCCAAAGGTAGAGCAGAATTCACAGCCTTCTCCAACTGAGGACCAGCCAGTGTCATATAGCATGGCCCACGCACATAGAGGGGGTGCAAAGGTCCAAGCTGACCACTGCTACAGACACTGGTCTTCACTACTCCAGTTTTGATTGATCTTCTACTCTACACAGAAGTTGCACAGCTCCAGAAAATACCTATGAATTCAAAGAGATTAGGAAACACAGGCATCAAGTCATGCCTTGAACACCTCTGTCATGACTTCTCCACCAAGCTGGGCAGCAAAGAGTTGGGAAGTTAGAAGACTCCGTAAGGTAACTCTCAAAAGTTCATACAAGGGAGGCACGCACACAACACTAAGTCTCCTGAGCGGACCTTAAAATGGAGCCTCCTCATCTACATGTTTTCATGCACTAGTGGTCACCCCATGTCCCAGCATGGGATGATACAGTCCCAGCAGTTCCAGCTCACTGTCAGGCCCACAGCTGTGGCTCTCTGTGGACAATAAAACCACATTGGCAAGGGCTGGCAGAAAAGCCCTCCTGACTGTTGTCTTTTCCACAGGAAAAGCAGCATGGCTGAGACCACATCAGTTTGTTCAAAAGGCTCCTCCCAGCACACCTGCTTCAGGCACAAGATTAATTTTGCCACTACAGTGTCCTGAAGTGCATGTTATTGGAAGTGATGAGTTTGGTCAAGCAAGTACCATGAAATCACTGAGAAACAACATGAGCAGTAATTAAGGTTTTCAGACCATGGCCATATGTGAGCAATGGTGGCATAAGCATTGACACAAGGACTGCATCAAGTCCATGTCATCTGCATTAATTAGACAGAAAGGCATGGTGGTCCTTCCCAGAAGGGCTTAAAGGGCTCCATAAGACAGTCTGCTCTGAAAAGGCTTTGTACTACATCCGTAGTGGAGATGTTCAGCTAAGCAGACCAAGCTTTGTCTACATTTGCCAGAAGTGTAGTATTCTGTGGAGTCAAAAGACTTAAAAACTTATTGGCCCCACTAGATAGGGTCTTTCAGTGGTCACACTCTGATACTTTATGTATCTTTCCTTTCATGATTCATTATTTACACATTTTATATTGCTGTGTTTTGTTACTATAACTGATGTTCTGCTTTCTGATGTAATGGGAATTTTGTTTTTTTCCTATTCCACACTTTACCATACAGACAAAGGAAATATATTTGTATTTATTTTGATATTATCTTCTCAAGGTCAGTTTCCCAGCTTAGAATCATAGAATGGTTTGGGTTGGAAGGGACCTTAAAGATCATCCAGTTCCAATCCCCCTGCCATCAGCAGGGACACCTTCCACTAGACCAGGTTGCTCAGAGCCTCATCCAGCCTGGCCTTGAACACTTCCAGGGAGGGGGCATCCACAGCTTCTCTGGGCAACTTGTTCCAGTGTCTCACCACCCTCACACCAAAGAATTTCTTCCTAATATCTCATCTAAATCTACCCCCTTCCAGTTTAAAGCCATTACCCCTTGTTCTGTCACTAACTGCCTTTGTAAAAAGTCCCTCCCCAGCCTTCCTGTAGCCCCTTCAGGTACTGGAAGGCCGCTATAAAGGTCTCCCCGGACCCTTCTCTTTTCCAGGCTGAACAGCCCCAACTCTCTCAGCCTGTCCTCATTGAAGAGGTGCTCCAGCCCTCAGATCATCCTCTTGGCCTCCTCTGGACTCGTTCTAACAGGTCCATGTCTTTCTTGTGTGAGGGGTGGACTTCTCCTGTTGTCAGTCAGCCCAGAATGCACTTTGGCACAATCCTTAACTTTAAGCATGATAATCATCCCACTGTATAGTGATTTCCATAACGAACTCAGAGTAAAAACTCTCTTACCAGCTGCCTGAAAATTAAGAGATGTGGAAGGTCTCAAATCGACAGCCCAAGTACATAAATTCATTACCACCCCCTTTAAAACTCTCTATTTACTAAAGCAAAACTACTGCAGTCTTAGGAACCCTATTGTCAGCATCCTTTCCTCCTGAGATCCCCATTTCCCTCTAGTGAAGTCAAACCACCAGAAACTAAGCAGAGTTCTGCTATTAGCGGTGGTTGTGCATATGTTTTGTATTAGTAGAATCAGTTGCCCCAAGGAATTAGCTATCTATATTCATGAACTAAATGAAATACTATTCATTCAGCAGTTGATGACAGCACAGCTGTAGAACAGGTCAGTTCTTGTATTTAGGAAGAAATCTTTGCTTTCCATTGCAGATGAAGAATATTCTCTATGGGCTCAATAGTGTACCTCCCAGACTCTTTTCTCCTTTCACCAGTGCTTCAGTCTCCTCAGTTTAACTGAGATTTTAACTAGTGTCAATGGTTTGAAGGATATTTCATGGTGACACAAGAGAGTCCAAAGAGAATGTATTTAGGAAATATGCATTAGTCACTAACAAGGTGAAATGCAAATAGCAAGTGGCTTTTGAAGATATATTAGATGCCTTTCATATCTTAAATGCTATCTTCAGGTGCGCTTACTGTATCATGACTATATTAACAAGGGGTTCAGCAAATCCTCTCAGCTAGAAGGTTCAGTGTCCATTTATAGCTCCATTTGAATACAGTGAGGTACTTGATGCACAAAGGAGCACAATAACAATGAATGTGCACAGAACTGATCTGAGACAATTAAGGAAGGAAGCAGCACTGTATGGTCAGGTGCTAAGTTAAGTACATTCATTCATTCATTCATTTTCTTTTCAAGGTGTTTACTTCCATTTTTATCCTTGCACTTCACATTCTTCCCCTTTTCAATGACTCTACTGTGACGCATGTGAAACAGCTTCTACTGGGAAAGGGGTTCAGAAGTTACCTTCCCTTTATTCTGGACGTTCAGTTCAGGACAAAACCTCACAACAGATTGGAGAGACCAAACAAAGGCAGAATAACAACAGCTCTTTCATTTCCAGCACGCAGAGATACAATCATTGGATGTCACAGTCATGTATGCAGCCTTGATAGAAGCACTTCACCTGCATGTAATCATGTAGCAGTTTGCTGCGCCAATGGGTTCAAGAGCTTTCCTTGGTCTGGGTAAGCTCTAGGATTTGGTCTTATCATGGCTCCTCTGGCATATCTCTTGGATATAGGCTCCCATCCTATGATTACTTTGCAAAAAAATAACCCATACCTCATCCAATCTGCATCTTCAGAACTTATTCTGCTCTCCTTTGCCCTCTACCCAGTAATTCTGATAAGCACACTTTTCTCCTTGAATGTGAACATCTTTGTCTCTTTTGATTGACAGTATAGCACCTGTAGTGCTCTATAAAGTTCATTGTATGCATAGACCTGGTGCAGGATGCTGAAACACAAGTCATTCTTCTCACACTCCCCTTACCTTACTTGGGAGCATTTTACTGACACATGTGACCTCCTCCTATGTCTCCAAGTCATGGTGGAGATTGCTTCCATCTTCTGGTCAGGAGAGCACTCTCCACCTTATCCCTTCTCAACCCTGCCCAGGGAAAACATGCTCCTGTTTCATTCTCTCTTGCTCAAATCTTCTGAGCATTCTCTGCAAGTCTCGAGCTCTCATATTCCAAGACACCTTTTCTCTTGTTCTGCAACTAAATACTTACACTGCTCCCAACCCCCTCCTTTGTGTATCCTCCTATCATCTGCTTAGTCATCGTTAACATCATTAAACTTAACATCTTATCAGTACTCCTCATCTGCTAGTACATGTGGAAGAACTGGAAGGCAATTCACAGAGACTAAGGCACTCTGTGGAAAAAAAAAATTTGAGAATTTGAGAATTTTGTCGGTATCTCAATGGCCATGGTTGTACATGCACAGAGGGTGTAAGATGATACAAAATAATATCTGTGGCATTACTTCAAGAAATACCAAAGCCTCCTCTGTCCCCTCAGCCCATGAAGACACTTTGTTCTATTTCCACATCACACTTTTTTCTTCTTCTCTGGAGAAAACATACAGCTTTTTCTTTTTTTTTTTTTTTTCTTACAGTGTTTCAGCCTGGCACCATACACATACTAATACAGAAATAAAGCATTTGCTGAGCAGTTTCACATAAGTTTAGAAAACAAGAAAATGAAGTAATTAGACTAACCCCAAGAAAATTATTACTAGGATCTTTTCAACCTTGGCACTAAAGTTCTAAACAAAATACAGCACAAGGAAATCCTCTGGCAATGACTCTGCCTGCCAGGTAGTTGGGGAATATACCTTTTTGCTCTGGATCCAACTAATTTCACTCTCATTTACAGTTTCCCATTTGATATTTAGATAACTTTACAACATTAGTCATTATTAAGGCTGGATTCAAATGAGTAACCTTAAGATGGGAAGTTAAATATCCCATTTGTGATCCAGTTCGCCAGATAAGCACTTCTGTCTCAAAATCATGCATCAGTTTTGAACATGGAAAACACAGCTGATGACAGGGAGAAACGGTGTTCATTGCAGTGTTGCTGATGCCCTCCTCAGTCTGACTAATTACACACAATCAACTGATTCTCTAACATCAGGATGCTGAATGTTGCCTTAAATCACTCCTACTTGATGGGAAACTTTCTCTTGCCTGAAGAGGTGAAAACAGTTGAGTTAGTAATGAAAATCAGACCCAACATTTTGAGAGCAATCTCTTGAGGGCAGCTACATAGAAATGAAGACCTTTAACACCATTCCCCTCCTGTCACGCAGAAAATAACCTCAGCTGGTGTGTTTTCTTTCCTACAAAATTGAACAAATATAAGACACTAAAAACTGAACACAAAATATTTTAATGTGTGTGGTAAGGGTATTGTTTGAACTCTTACCTGACTAAATTTGTACGGCAATACACTGCCTGGAAAACAGCAGTTCTGGCTCTTTATCCAAGGAACACGATTCCACATGAAATTCCACAGGCTACAGTACAGAATCAGCCTTTTGCAGATAATCTTCTAGGACAATAATCTAAACTTAGTCGTTACCTTAACTCTGGATTCAACTAATTTTGCTTTTATTTAGAGTTCCCCATTTGATATTTGAGTTTGCTAGAATACTGCTGGTCAAGACAACTTGAAATGGCAGCCACAACTGACACCGAGGAATTTGGTAGTATTGGACTGTTTCTGGAATATAGTAGCTGATAAAATAGACTAAGATGAAAGTATTGATAGCGCGCTTCCTAAAAGAGACTGTACCATCAACTCAGCTTCATTTCCCAGGCTAAAAGTAAAAATTATTTAGGTGTTACAAATCTACATAACTAGCAACTTGGCCTGTATCTGTCAATATGGTCTCCAAACACTTAATGCTGAAAAACATGGAAAGGAGAAATGTACACAGAGTGAGGTGTGCGAGGGTTGGACACCCCTCCCTCCAGGTGCACACCAGCCAGTGCCCTGACACCCAAACCGCATCAGCGCCCTCCCCTGCTCTGCTGCCCAGGTTCTTGGTTGTGCTCCCTGACACCAGCCTCATAAAAGGATTTAGGCACCTATAGTGGGACCTCCGAGCAGGTCAGTTACCTGTGCCTGAGTCAGGTCCTCAAAGCACCCATGTCTTCATATTTTTTGCTGGTAACATAAAACACCCTGTTTGATACTTGGCATTGTAACCCAGAATTTTGTGTGGGCGAGTAACCTGACCACTGGTTTTCAGAGTTATAACTGTTCACTCATTTGTGCTCACCCTTTAACACAGCACTATTTTGAAACACTTCATTTCATAAGCAAAGAAAGAAGGGGGGAACAAAGAGCACCTAAACCAAACAAGCCAATTCCACATCAGTTTGGACATCCTTAGGCTAAAGAGAAGATTGCACCATTTATCTGTTTCCAAAGAACAGCACCTGTGTAAGACTCCTGGAGAGGATGGTGGATGATCTTTCAATTGCTCAAAGCTGGCAATTAAGCCTGGAAAGGGTCAGAATTCAAGATACAGCCAGAACTGGCAGCACTTAAGTTTCTTAATTTAGGGTATTGCTCTGCACTGTGGATCTCTTCTGTGTGTAACTCGTCCAACATCTTGTAAGCAGGCACCAAGATCACAGGCATGGATGCCATTCTGGGGCCTGCAAATGCTGAGCACCACCAAGAACAGGTGCTTTACAGGTACAATCCAAATGCACATGGCATCATTCATGTGTGTGTATGATCTGGAAGTTTTTTCCTGACTCTCCTGAAACCCACCAAAAATGCAATGCTGACTGCCATTGCTACAAGAAGCAGAGCCATCCCCTGGGAAAACAGACATCTATTGTCAGGCTCTCATCTCAGCTGAAGCCAGGAGTAAGTGCCCCTAAATCAACCCTGGAAGAGAAAACTTTTAATGATGGCTTTGCATTGCTGTAACTAGAAATGGAACTGCAGCTTTGTATTTTAAAGGTCAAATCTTTCTATTTCTTGGTTTGCTTTTCTTCTTTTTGCCTTTCCTTTTCCTTCCCTTTTCTCCAAATTAACATTTGAAACACTTAAGAATGCTAAATGGGTTTCACTTCATTCAGACAGGAAATAATGACCTCAAGCTAATAAGACAAGTTAATAGTCCCCTGCAGGTAAATTAACACAAGACCAAATGCTTTAAGACCTTGAGGATCACAACTGTTAAACTTAAGTATGCATTCAAAGCAACTCTTGAGCATCTCACAAAGCAGGTCACAGATCATAAATCATAGCTATTGAAAAAAACCTCTTAAAAAACCCGAGGGAACTGCAGAACATACCAAGCTAACTTTCTTTCAACATCTACTATAACATAGCCAACTGAAAGAAGATTTTAAGTAAATAAATGAAAAATACACCACCTGAATGCTCAGTATGTATGGAAAGGAGTGCTCAATGAAGACACTAACTCATCCCAAAAATCAAACAGATATGTTTCAGTAAGCCATCTATCAGAGACAGCTGCCTTTCCATTGCAATAACACGGCATTTTCTTCTTGTAATCACTTTATAGGCTTCAAAATACAAATTTGATTATATTACATCCATGAAGACAAAATGCTTACAGAAATCATAATGCTGTTTAAAGTCACAAAACAAACATTGCACAGCTCATAAACTGAAAAGTGCTATAAAAGTGCCCAAAGCACAATATTAACTCCAGAAATCATCTTGATGTCAGGATGGACAAAAATGTATGACCTAAAAAAAACTCATAGCAAAATATTCTCTCTCTTTAAAATATAGTTGTTGACAAATAAATAGGTAATTTCAACAAACTACTCCAGTTTAAACTTGCAGCCCTCTATTAAAATAACAAAAATGTGTCTTAAAAGTCAACATATGTTGCTGAATCATGTACAAATTAACAAATCATATAACACTGATTTGAAAAATAGACAATTATGCAAAATAAAGAATTTGGAGGTTCAATTCAGTTTCATAGATATCACTGTATCTTATAGTCCCTCAAGCTGCTAAATTATCGTAGTGTTTAGAATAGAGAAAAGTTGTTATTTGCAATTTCCTAGTTTTTATTTGGAGCTTTTTCCTTAACTACTTTTGGTTTCAGCACAACTAGCAAGTGTCAACAGCATATTTTCTTTGATTGCATCAAAAGTCAAGACATCAACTCTGAACTGAAAAAGCCAAAAAGCTTGTTCTCTGTCAACACAAATTACGTGGTAAGAAGAGTAAGACATCAACTCTGAACTGAAAAAGCCGAAAAGCTTGTTCTCCTCTGTCAACACAAATTACGTGGTAAGAAGAGAGACCTAGTAAAAACAAAAACTGAAGGACACGCACAGGTATTCATGGGTGCGCAACACTACAGGTAGGCAGGTGAATAGACTCTGCCCTGATGAGGCCACATCTGGAATATTGTGGCCAGTTCTGGGCCCCACAGTTCAAGAAGGACAGGGAACTGCTTGAGAGAGTCCAGTACAGAGCCACCAAGGTGATTAAGGGAGTGGAGCATCTCCCTTATGAGGAAAGGCTGAGGGAGCTGGGTCTCTTTAGCTTGGAGAAGAGGAGACTGAGGGG
>NW_010321124.1:20724-23993 GCF_000700745.2 Antrostomus carolinensis
ATCCCCATCATTCTGTGATTCTGTGATTCTGTGATTCTTTCAGATGCATCTCAACAGGCACTGAGCTGTAAAGCCATTACAGTCCTTGCTTTGTTTGGTGCTTCATGTCAGGCAATGCCCAAAAGAAGCATAAAAAAAGTAAGATGCAAAGGTTTTCACAAGGTATAGCTGGAAAAGGCTGAGCTCTGCCTGCTAGCCAGTTTTATTAGCTCTCCCTATAACTATAACGATGACAATGCTACCCAAGACATAAGATTCACAGAACATTGTTTCCTTTGAATGGCTGCACGCATAACACTGTCCCTCTTTACCTGCTGGGACACACTGTTGAAATCTCTACACTGCTAACTGTTTAAATATCCAGAAAACTTGGTCCAACAAGTGACTAGAAACAGTACTGAAATTGAGTAAATCTGTTGCTTTGAAGTGAAAAATAGACATTGACAGAACCACAGTAATAAAGATAAAATAAGTGCAATCACTAAAAAATTGATGTAAAATTCTAGCTTTTTTTTTTTTTAAGCATCCATTTCCATCCAAACGGGAAGGGCACAAATCATGAATGAAATAATAAGCAAATATGAAACATATCAAATCATGTTTTCTGCAGAATAAAAATGAAAAAGAGTATTTTGATTGGAGCTTGCTAATGACTAAATTGCCTGAATTAATGTTCTGCAGAAACAGTATTTTGGGTTTGCAAAGAGAGGACTCAAAACTGAGTGTAAAAGATTTCTTCAATTAAAAAAAAACTAGATATGAGTGGTTAGTTTTTCCTGTTCTTTGGTCTTTCTTCTGGAAACAAATACAAAAGAAGATTAAAACAAACCATTTAAAACATACTTGCTTATTTTATCACTACTGTAATTACATTAAGCTATCATTAAAGACTTTAAATCTTTTCTATTTAAGACCGCTTACCCTTCTCATTTCTGTGCTATATTTCCTGCAGGGCTCTGTTCTGTTTGCAATGATTTTGGTTTTGATCCCTTCTGAACATTATGAAAAGCACCTTCTGAAGAAGTTTCTATACAGACTTGTCTGCAGCGGCTACATTGCATCGTAGCAGTAATTTCCCAAACAATATTGATATTATCTGAACAAAACTTTGCAATCAAAAGGTTGCATCATCCAGGCTTGGGGTGGTCCCTGAGGAACCTGAAATGGTTTCCAGAGTCTTCACACAATCACACACAGGTCACAATACAGTGACCAGCCCAAAGCAAAGAGAAAATATCCAGAAAACAGATTATCTATCTCAGCATTTTGCTGACAGAGCCCCACTGAACATAAAAAGTGCTCAAAATGCATCCCACTCCATTAGAGCAGCACTGGTACTAGTCCATGCATCATTCCAACTCTAAATAGTTCAGTTGCCTTCTCCTCCATGGTTTCATTCTCATTTTCAATAAAAATTGTTCCCCAAAGTCTTGTGCAGCATCCCACTAATCTGTTGCTTTGAAACTAAAAAAGAGTTCAGAGCTTTTACCAGGAGTATCATGGTCAATACCAGCAGTACCGTGGTCAGTACCAGCTTTTAGTACCAGCAGGGGTGAAAGTCTATCCTGGCCAAAGAACAATTAGGTAATTGGACCATAGTAACAATAATACAGACCAACCCCATTAGGTTTCTTTTCTATTAAATTAAATCGATATATTGATTACCTTTCAATTGGTTTAATCGTAATACTTAGAGCAGGTGTCACTCACCTCACAAAGGAGGCCAGCACCATCCATAAATTTGGAGAAACCTAACTCCCTGTGTTTCCCAGACTTTGTGGCATCACCCTGAATGCTACTGAATTCCACCTTGCTCCCTAAAAATGAATTCCAAAAAGATCTGTGTAATATTTACAGTATGCTATACTGCCATGGACAGCACACTTTCTAGAAGCACCTTCATATATAAATAAAGCATACTAAGGAAATCTCAGTTTCATTAGTACAACTTTTACACAATTCAATTCCAGATGTGGCATTCAAATGAGTCTTAATTTTTCACCCTGAGATATCACAGCCAGAGTTGCTCCGATTTACTCATTTAGGCCAAAGAACTGCAGTTGCTGTAGCACCTTGTTTAGTGAGAGAAGAGAAAAAGGTACAGCATTTCCATATGAAGTTCTGAGGAATTTATGCATGACTCAACCCAAATTTAATACAGGTTCATATTATCCTTGTTTAGATGCACATATGTAACAGCCAAATTTAACAATGTCAGAGATCTGCTTACAAAATTTCAGTGCTTATTGGGTTCAGTCAACTTGAAAAAACCATAAAGCTGTGTGAAAATACTAGACATTGTTACAACTAAAATCTTACATGAAAATGACTGAAACAAGGTAGTGAAAAAGATAGTTAATTTTACTGTTTCTTTATGTAGTTTGCCAGTTCATCTTTTGCTGTTATAAATATTCACAGATCAGAAAAAATGTAAAAATAGTAAAATTATTTTTTTGTTTGCTTAAAAAAAAATATAATTTGTCTTACTGTGAGCTCTCATCTTCTTACTGCTACCAGAAGCTTTGGCTACCCATTTTAAAAATTATTTTTATTTTTTAAGCCTTCTTCTTAGTGTCCTCCATTCTTCTTAGGCTTGAGAAGAACTCAGCATGGAAATTACCAGCTCCTGTTCTCTTTCAGTTCCTTCTTTAACAGCAAGTTCTCTGTTGTGATGTACATGCAATACTAAATATGAGTCCTTTGACACTGAACTTATGAAAACTGACTTGTTTTAAGTGTCTGTGCCTCTATATACACTGTCCTTTTACTAACCTGTTGCATAGTCAAAATTGTCTGAATTTGAGACAGTTTGTACATTGTTTTATAGCACATACCTGACTGAGGCCTTAAACTTTAACTGACTTTAACTAAACTTTAGCCTTACTGTGCTTTTTCCTGTGGGTCTGCAAACACATGTATTTCCCCAAGTAGCAGTGAGGGCCCCAACTACAAGTGGCCAGGAGATTCTGAGAAAGTTAGTGGTTCTTGGTAATGTTTCAGGTTTTAAGCCTCATCAGAGCAAGGACTGCAAATGGGAACCAGGTGGCACTGAGAGATACCTGGGAACAGAAGGTACACAAAGTTTCCAGATCCCAGATGCATCATTCTGCACTGCCACCCAACCACTTCCCACATGACTGGCCACTGTCTCTCTGGTGTCTACCTCCAGCCTGAAAGGACGTGATCTACAGAAGGCAAATGTTCTTCATCTAGCTTGTTTTCAATTTGGTCAGCTGAAGACTAGGTGTCCTGGTTTTGCTAGGATAGAG
>NW_010321125.1:0-134338 GCF_000700745.2 Antrostomus carolinensis
GAGAGAGGGGAAAGAAAGGGGAAAAGGAAAAGAGGAAGAAGAAAGAAGGCTGAAATATGAAGCTTTCAAAGATCAGTTCGTAGTGCAAGAACAAAACATGACTTCAGTAAATATCAGCATAATCTTTGCAGAGCTGTGGTTCTTGTAGTTTCTCTTGTCTGCTCTGTCCATCTCTCCCTGCACATAGGAGCAATTCTTGTATCTGGCTGGCCAAAGAAATACTGAAGAAACACATTGTGCACTGGAAGGCAGCAGGGGAAATGACCAAGAGGTGAATGGACCTGATGGCAGATGTGAGAAGAGTTCACAGCATGATTTCAGCCCAAAGAAGTCTTTTGCCTGCAAAAGAAGAAATGGGGAACCCAAGAAGAGCAAAGGTAAAGGGGGTGTAGGACTATCTTACCTCTTACTGTGACACTGGCAGAAGAGGAGCTGCTTCCTGCCTCATTTGAGGCAGTGCACACATAATGGCCTGAATCCTTGAGCTTAGCCAGAGGAATCTCAAGTGAGGCTATTTTGTCTTCAAAGTAAATCTTATAATCTTTGCCTGGAGGGATTTTGTTTCCATCCTTTGTCCACCCTACGGTTACTTTCCTGTCTTCATCTACCTGACATTCAAGACGTATTTTTTTATTGACTGCTGACTGCACTGACTGCAAAACTTTAATGAAGTGGGGCTTGTCTATAATGACCATTTCAGCCTGGCAAATGTCAGCCCCGAACTTGTTGGAAGCTTTGCAAGTGTAAACCCCTCTGTCATTGGTGGTGAGAAAGGAAATTTCTAACACATGTTTATTTTCCACTTTGAAGATCTTGTGGTGATCTGAAGGTGAAATGGTCGTGTCATCTTTCTGCCAGGCGACGTCGATGACTGGAGTGCCTGACACAGTACACAGGAACTTGGCACTTTTGCCCACAAAAGTAGTGATAGATTCAGGTCTGGTAAGAAACGTTGGTGGAAATGCTTCTGCAAAACAAAAGGGTTCAATGTTATCCAGAAGTGAGCACCAGACCTTAATCTCTTTCTCCACATTTGCTAGGGACAGAGAGCAAGAGGGGCTGGTTTGTCACTGGACACTCTTAAGCAAAAGAAGCCAGCAGTGAAGGAGACAAGACGTTTTAAAGATTATGAATTTTAACTTTTGTTTTGTAATTCTTAGGTCTGTATATTGTTCCAGAACTTGAAAGTATTTTGAATCTCTGGAGCAATGTACAAACTAAAGGAAAATAAACCAAAACCAGAACTTCCTCCCCCAAGACTGACATGTTGGTGCACTATTCCCTCAAGATGGACAAGTTTGCATGCATTTCACAGATTGTGCACCTTTCTTTAGTCTTTAGCATCTGGCACTTAGCAAAGACCACATAAAGACTCGTCCCACAAAAAGAAAAGTCAGAATTAAAAAATCACCATACACTAAAAGTCCAAAAGATGGTGGAGTTTTTTAAAGAAAAAAAGATAATTTTATAGCTCTTAATAGACAAAAAAGTTTGCAAACTGAAGCACCTTTAAACCCTCTTTTTTTGTTTAAGAAGATCTATTTCCCTAGTCACACAGAATTCCCCTCTGGCGTTGGCACACAAATGTTCGGGTACATGTAACTGCATAGCCTGACTCACAAGTATAGCTGCAGGATAAACCTAGGATGCTACGATAATCGCACAGTGATTATTACAGCAAAGAAATCAGATTTAAAAATGCATGTTTTCTTGTTGTCTGGATGTTGTTATGTTGCAAGTTACACAAACCTTCTTCAACAATGTATTCATAAACCAATCCCATTCTGTCGTCAATCTAGTTCCTCCCATTCTCTCTTTCCCCCTTCTTCCTTCCCCTCTAAAACTTTTCACAGTGATTCATACTGTACATTTTAGCAGGCAGAGAAAACACCTAAAAGCAGCATTCTCAAAAATTATTCCTTCTCTATGCTTGTGTCTGCCAAAATTAGGTATGGATTATATATAGCAGCAGCAATCAAGAGCCCCACCATAAACGTTTGTAAATATAGCAGTGAAAGCATTGCAATATATCAAGATATTTTATGGAGAAGAAGTAGTGCTTGGAAATCTGTACTTACCAGTTACAGTTAAAAGGGCTGTAGAGCTTACACTGCCATGCTGGTTGGAAGCCTTACAGCTATACTCTCCACAGTCAACAACCTGAGGCCTCGGGATCTCCAGTGTGGAGAGGTAGTTGGAGGTGCGAATGGAATATTTGTCTCCATCATATATCTCTCGTCCAGCTTTGTACCACTGGAACTTGACATTGGGAGCAGTCTCTACCTCACAGGTAAACTTGGCCACGTGATTTACAGCCACCTCCAGAGATTCGAGCCTTCTCCTCAAGATCGGTGCAACTGAAATGAGAAGCAGAGAGTAACTCAAAGCCCTGCCTGAGGACATTCTGGAAAGTAAAAAGGTGATTTACTTGCAATCCACATAAAGTGACTGTAAAAGAAAAATGTATCTGTAAGAAATGAAAGCAGTACCAAGCTCAGTGGACAGACAGTGCTACAGTGCATAATGACATCAGGAAACACAGTGGCGATACTGGAAAAACAATGTGCAATAGCAATGCACAATAACAACGTGATACAAACATGTACCACACTATCCTGGAGCTATAAGAAATTATGGTGTGAATGAGAAATTGTGCTAAAATTGTGCAATTACTCTAAACAGTAAGAAAGGGTGCAGCAGTGAGAAAAGTGGGAAGAGCAGGTCCACTTCACAGGCAGCAATTGGAAGAAGTGGTCAGGACTGAGATACACCTTGTCCTGACTGTGCTTGTGTGATAAGAACAAGAAGCAAGACAGTTCCTGACCAAACACTGTGGTGAAGGAAGTGAGAGATTTTGCAATGTGATAAAAGGACACCATAAATCCAGAGATAAAGGGGCCATCTAATTAGGAACATGATGGTGTTAATATTGTATCTGTATCCAAAGAGGCAGACACATAGTAGGGCAGTTTCATTAGTAGAACAGTGTATTAGAAAGGCAGTATTTCATCCCCATAATCCAACCTCTTTTAACAACTGTGAGTTTTGCTGCTGTTGCTCTTTTTCCACCTTGATTCAGAGCCTCACAGGTGTACTCTCCTTGGTGAATCTCCGTGCACACTTTGCTTAATACTAGTGTGTATGTGTCCTGATCTTGCAAACACTTGAATTTGTCGCCTGAAAACACCAGTTTACCTTCAAAGTACCAGTTCACCTCACTGACATTTGATATGACAGCCACCAAACTGACATTCTCCCCTTCCTCCGCAACAGTGTCAACAAGTTTGCTGTGAATGATGGGATAACTCTCTTTGTCCAACTCATCCGTCAGCTTCACATCTCTAGTTTCCAGACCCTCTCTACCCTCTTTCTCACATATTTCTTCCCTTTTCTCCTTCCTTTTCAGTATTTCTGTGGGTATCTCAATGGGAACATCTATGGGGGCTACATCAGCAGTGGCTGCAGCTGCGCCCACATCCTTGATTTGACCATGCACAGTCACAGTGTTGATTACTTGTGCAGATAAAGGCTGCTCCACGGGTATTTCTGCCTCCATAGTCCTCTCAGCTTGCTGGGGTTCCAGCTCTGAGGTTTCATTGTAGTATTTTCCTGAGAGAAGTGGACTTGGATGGACTGGTAATGCTTTGGATTTTTCATCTATCAAGAGATGTTTTTCTTCACAAATAAGAGAATAGAAAGCCTCCTTCAAGATAGTTTTCTGGTCAGCTGTCTGAATACTGACTTCTTCCAGGGAGACTGGGATTTCTATGGGACTGAGTCCTCCTGCGGTCACAACATAGGTGCATAGGGTGTGTTTATGTTCCTTTGTTATGTTTATTGTCTGCACTTCAATGTTTTCTTTATCAGTCAACCATTCTGAAAATAAGAGGTTTTGCTCACTTACCACTGCAGCTTTCAGTGCATTTCTAATTTGAGACTTTACGTCTAACTTACAGCTCTTGGGAACTTCAGCAGTAAGCTGGCTCTCCTTGTTGAGGACTTGGCTTGGCTGGAGCTGGTGCGTGTACATTGTTTCATGGGGTTGTCTCCCTGCCCTTGGACACTTCCTAAGTGGACTGGCAAGATCAATGACATGTTCTTTCTCCAGGGGCTGGTTTTCTTTTAGCAGCAAGGGAAATCTCACATTCTGTCCCTCATGGATTCTGGCAGCAAAATCTTCCTCTGCTGTTTCCAGGGAAGATATGTTCTCCAGAGGAACAGCTTGGCTCCCAGTGAAGGCCAGTTCAGAGGGAAATCTGGGTTCAGCCTTCAGTTCACCTTGCATTGCCTGGAAGCCCTCAAGGACCTGGATGTGGTCACCATCTATGGCACAGCTCTCAGTGGTGCTTGACATTTGTAGAAGGGCTTGGGAAGCCTCTGTCTTCAGAGCAGCCGTTTGTTCTGCTGTCTTGGTGATTAGCTGCTCTTTGGGCAAGAGTATCTGTGCAGCTACAGTCCCAAGGCAGGCTGGCAGTTGTGTCTCCATGGCTGCTGCAGGAACCACACCCTGGGGGCCAGCAGGGAGGGTTTGCAATGGCTCTGCCAGAAGCCTGCTGCTCTCTTGTGTTGTGGCCACCTGGGCAATCATCTCTTCAACACTCCGTGCAGCCAGGCAGGCTGGTGGCAGGCCAGGCAAGATGTCTTCCCTGGGCAACACGTGCTCCATCTGGCTTGTCTGAAGCTGAAGGAGGGCTGGGGGCTCCCTTGTGGCCTCAAGGCTGAGCGCTCCTTCTATGGCAGGAAGCTCACCAGACTCTTCATAGGAGAGGAGACTTTGGTCCTCTGCCACCGCAGAGTGTTGCAAGGCTGGGCTGTGCCTGCACACAGCATGCTCCTCAGGCAGCACAAGGAGCTCAGCGGAGCATGTGGCCTCGCCTAGGGCACTGAATGCCCTGCATGTGTAGAGCCCAGTGTCCTCCTCCATGCACTCCCGCACTGTCAAGGAGCCTGAGCCATCAGGGTGGTGAGCAACAGAACGACGCGCGTTGGAGAAGATCTGCTCACTCCCCTTGAACCACTGCACATCAGGACATGGCTCCCCGGCCACGGTGTACTCAAAGATTGCTGTGAAGCCTGGTGGACACTGCACGCTGTCTGGCTCCCTGGCAAAACAAGGGACCCCTGGTATCAGTTGCTGCACCTGGAGGTAGGCACTGCATGTGGTCTCACCGTGTACATTGCTGGCCACACACGTGTACTCACCTTCATCCTGTACACCCACATATGGGAGGATGAGGCTGTGGTCATTGCCAGCAAACACTAACTTACAGTCCATGGATGGGGTTAGCTTCATACTGTTGAAAAACCACTGGATTTTGGGTGTGGGGCTGCCACTAACTGTAACAGAGAGCCTAGCTACATCTCCCTGCCGGACTTTAACATTTGAGAGCTCTTTGAGGAATACAGGGGCTTTGCCCCCTTCCTCCATTTTCATCTTTGCTTTGCTGGAATAAACTGTTTTTTCAGGCTCAAATTCAAGTGTTTTCTCTCTATCAGACAACTGAAGGCTGCTGCTGTAGCCTTCACTTCTTCCTTCCTCAGAAGACACAATAAGAGTGCTAGCAATGTCTGTATGGAAAAAAAAAAAATAGTTTTACTAGAATGTTTATGAGAACACTTGTAGATAGCAATAAGAAGTGTTAGTGCAACTATTTTTGTATATCTGGAGGCATTCTCAACACTGTACAGCAGTTAATAATGAACATGAGGTACTATTGCTATCAAATACATACCTACCAAAACCAAAAAGCCATGCTGTGCTGTCAGATTACTTATGAACTTCCCATGTGGATCCTCATGTATGTCTCTTTAAATCTGACATCACAGTATGGGTTAGGCATACCCCTAGGGTGTACAGTGCAAGTAACAGTCAAGCAACATTGCTGCATTTCACAAATACAATTAAAGTGGTATGTGCCATACATATTTGTATGTACACTCATACAAACAAGTACAGCAGAGCAGTGCTAAGACCCTTGTTTAATTTAAAAAAACAAGAAAAAGCAGAATGCCAGAATTAGGTTTGGAAAAATAACACAAACATTTCAGCACATAAACTTTCTTATGGTGCAGTTAGTTCATCTCTTTCAACCCTACCTTTTGTCTAACACGCTGAAACACCTCTCCCTTACCAGCTTCATCCTGTTTTTGTCATTAAACCCTTATGCTTACAACACCATTATTACTAAAATAATGTGTTTGCACTCTTCATTCAATGTCATTGATTTAAATCTCTGCTTTTAAATTCCTTCCTGTCACATTGTTGCATATTTAGATTCTCATAATAACAGAGAAAAAGGACAGAGGACTTTAAGGTTTTATGTGTTGGACCACGTTGTTCCAATGGTGGTTTAAAAATGAGAGGAAGCAGATGTCAAGAACATGTCATTCTCTCCTGACACTTGACACTAGAAACATCAGTAAAATGAATGGAACAAGCCATCCATGAAAAGCACGGCGCAAAGAAAACTTTTGGAAATCAAATCCTGTTGTTCTCACTGAGTCAAGTTTGTTCAGTTAAGGCCCACAATATTTGATGCTGGAAAGATATGAGAGTTGTCGAAAAAGAATAAAAGAAGTATGAGTGGCTAAATGTCTCCAGGCACTCTGATGGTGAACCTAGATAAGTCTCTCAATTACAGAGTCTTACATTCCAAAACTTATTGTGAGGTAATAATTTTTGCTACACTCCAATAACAACTATAAAGAAGAACAGAATATGCCATACCCAATTGGTTTTAGCAATTATTAATCTTACCACAAATGCCATAATATACATGACATAGCACAGTGCATACAGTGATTAACTGCAGAAAACAGATGCTTGGGTAAAAAAAAAAATTACACCAGTCCTTCAACATTACCTACCAGCCATGTTAAAACAGTAGGGCAGTTTCCCCAGAAATACAATGTGCTAGTAAATTTGAGAATGGGTGGCAGAATTTGGCCCATAATAAAGTGTAAAAATTGCAGAATGGATCCTATGCTAACACACACATAAGAATGCTTTACATACAGGAGTGTGGCAAAAATTAATGTAGTCTTGTGTATTCCTGGATATTTATGACAGAAAAACTATACAGATACTTTTAAATATTTTAGCTATGTCTGTGAAATGAATAAAGTACAAGAAGTGATGGACTTAAGTAATTTACGTATTTATTTCACAAATTAACCGTACATGTTAACATTCAACACACATTGATGACAAACATAATTCATCGTTTTTTTAAGATACTTTATAGAAATGAAGATGACATTCACCTGACAATGAATTTGTGAATTTTGTAATTCCTAAGAAAGCACAAAATTTTGAAGAGAGATAGTAAATCATGGCTCTAAGCTATACCAGTTGCCCCAGAATAAGTTTATCCAAAGCTGGAATTGCTCTAGATTTATATAATTGTAGCTTAGGTGAGACTTTGTCTCTTTGTAAGCACATGACAGTGCTCCTGGCTAATGTATGAAACTTAAAACAAGACTTTTAAACAGACATAAACCACAAACACCACTACACAGGTAGAGATAAAGATGCTTGGCTATGTATTTCAGATGTTAACATGAACTTGAACTGTTTGGCTTATGGCTTTGAAAACAAGTTATGGGCCTGTTTCTACTAAAAATTTCAGTAAATGAACATACAAATTAAAACCACATCATAATTGCTTAGGACCTAACCAAAGGGCCTCTGACCTCTTTGGCTTCAGACCTAAAAGACCCCTTATGTCACAGCTGACATGTAACATCAGACAATTCATGCCAACTTCCCTAGGGACCTCTGCTGTCTAATGAATCAGTTAGTGCTACACATCTATGCAAGGAATGGATTAAGGACACATCATGAAGCAATTCTTTCCCAGCACAATGTTGGGTCAGACACTTATGCTCCTCTTTCCTACCACCATTACCTATAAGAAATCACAAATATCTCTGCCTTTTAACAACATACAAATCTTAAATATTTATCACA
Source organism: Antrostomus carolinensis (assembly GCF_000700745.2). NCBI lineage: Eukaryota > Metazoa > Chordata > Aves > Caprimulgiformes > Caprimulgidae > Antrostomus > Antrostomus carolinensis. The sequence continues at coordinate 7,970 of NW_010321125.1, forward strand.
GAGTCATGACTGGAAAGAAACTGAAGCAACACACTGGTATTAGCTTAACTCCAGTCATTTTCCCCTTGTACTAGGTCATTAGACCTTGCTACTCCTGACTTTAAGTTTATACCGGGCAACACAATTGGGCAAAGTGAATCTTTTGATCAAAAATTACTATCCCAGGTGAGTGATGAGATAGTCTTAAAGATTATTGAGTTTTTGAGACATGCTGGCCTCAGTGTGAGAACACATCAAACTCAGAAATAAGAACATGCATGAACATATCTGAATGTACTATAGGAATAATTCTTTTACGCTTAAAATCATGATGCTCCTTAAAGCAGTTTTTAAGGTAACTGAGAGCAATTTGTAAATAACTAAGAACTTCAAACAGGTAATCAAAGGAAAAATGATTTTTCCTTAGGGTTGTTGAACTCAAGGTTACACCTTGGCATATAGGTAACTGGAAAGCTGGCACACATATTAGAGAATTATTTAACTTCTGATAAACATTAATTATTAACTCCCATACTTTTAACATATTTTCTTAATCAATTTATTATTATTTATGTAAGATAGATTTAGTTCTGATTTAATTATGTCAGCTACTGCTGATTCCTCCTAAATATTAGCATTACTTTAAATACAAAAATATATACTCACATTGAGAACATTAATGTAAAAAATCTCTTCTGCTGAGAAAATGCCACAGATAACAATTGAATGTATTCTACTTATTTCTGGTCATCTTGACACATAGCACATTTAACTGTTACTGATTAAAAAAAACCAACAAAAAACCCCACAAAAACCAAAAAAAAGAATATGTAGAGATTTAATTCTAACATGAAACAAGAATCCTGCATAAAAAATCTCATTTTTTACTAGTATATATGTTTTTATGAATGACACTGGAATATGGGGACAAGTAAAATTATTTTAATGAATTTACAGTTATGTCATTGATTTATTATTCTTCCTCTGCTTTCCCTTTAACTTCTAAAGATAAAGTACAAAATATGTTTTCATGTTTATTACTTGGTAATAGAGAAAAAAATCCTGTCCAGTCTCTACTAACACAAAACTTGCATTTTCTTCCCATTGTGTTGCTTTTCTTTACAACAGCATATTTCCATTGACTTAAAAAAAAAAAGTCATTTCATTCCATGAGGCAGTAGAATAAGGCTCATGGATGTAAGAATTTTGCAGTGATAGAAACTGTAAACACAGGATTTGAGTCAGTGAGACACATGTTCTGACACAACACCGTGAGAAGGGGAAACACCAGTTTAATGAATTATTTTATAGAATTATATCCAAACTAAACAGCACGCATAAGTTAGTATTCCATACCTTTAGGTTGCAAAAAAAGGTGGTTTCTACATTTTCTGATCATTTTTAGCCTACATAAAACAATACTGATAGCACTGTTATAGACATACAGGAATATGTACACTGTACAAAAAAATTAGTCCTACCCAAATAAGTCTCAATCAAAATATCTTTACAAGAATGAGTAAGGAGCTTGGAAGTAGACTGAAATATAGCTTTGTGCAGAAACTGTGCACAAAGACCTATGCACAGACTAAATCTCACTTGAATTCCCCAACAAAGGCAAGTTTAAGTGAGACAGATACATGCCCATGTAGAGTGGTTTTCATCCCTAAAGAGATGAAAAACAATGCCCCTAAAATGTGTGCTGCATTTTTACCTGCAGTAAACAACAGCCTAAAAACATTTACTGTTTCAAAAGGGACTCTGAAATAAACTATGGAAATTTTGTATAATGTTAACACAGCATGAGTCTCAGCAGTTCCTGCCCTGTTAGTAGCTATACATTTGTACTGCCCACTGTCACTTTTCATCAAGTTTTCAATACTAAGGTTATGACAGTCCCCCTGCTCTTCCTGCACACAATACCTGTCCCCTTCCAACAACACCTCATCCTTGTACCAGTGGACACTTGGGTGGGGGGAACCAGTCACGAGACACTGGAAGCATGCTGAGGCACCTACAAATGTACTGTAGTCAGAAATGAGCCTCAGGAATTTGGGAGGGGCTTCTATGACTCAAAGCTGCAGCTTTCCAAGTCCTCTGCCCTAAGTTCAACCTGTTCCTCTTGGGATGGCTCAGCAAACACATCAAAACTAATGCCCGTGACTGTCTCACTGCTTGCCTTAGCACTTGCTCCCTGCTGAGCCATGACTACGAGGGAGCCTTTGCACGTTGCTTCTCCCAGCCTATTGATTGCTCGACAGTAATACCAGCCACCATCAGAAGGACCTACATTTTGGACCTTCAGACTGTGAAGTCCCTCCTTCTGACTCACAACATACTTCCCTGTGGCAGGTGTCACACAGATGTCGCCTCTGAACCACTGCACTACTGGGATAGGAGTACCTGTTACCACACACTCAAACACTGCCTCTAAGCCTTCTGTTACCTCGATATCTGCAAAGGGCACAGCAAAGCGGGGAGGCATTTCAGTTACTTGGAAATCGATTTTTACATCCTCATTCTCCTCTGCGGCCAAGCCTGTAGCTTGCTCCAACAAGGCAAGTGGAAGGACATCCAGGGAAACCACCATGCTCTTCTTATCTGGGCTAAACTCAGGGCTGGTTATGATTTTTACCTGCTTCTCAAACTCCTTCACCTCATTTTCATCCAGCTCCACTTCCAGGAGGATTTCCTGAGGTGAAGGTGACCTTGAAGATGTGTTTTGCTCCAGGTCAAAATGTATAACATGTTGGTGGGTGACAGGTGGTGGCAGTGCTAGTGACCGCCCATCTTCAGACAAAACTTCCACCTGCGCAATACTTTTCGCTTCCCCGACAATGTTCACTGCATGGCACAGATACTGTCCTCCGTCTTTTTTCTGGACATTAGTGATCTCCAGCACACATTTGTCCCCATCCTTCTCTATCCTCACTCTCTCATCCAGCTCCAACAGAGATTTATTATGATACCACTTCACCCCTGGCTTGGGCACACCCACCACCTCAGCCATAAAGCTCAGTGTGCTGCCCTCATATAGCCTCCTCCTGCTCAATGCCTTGAGGAATGCAGGTGGCATCTCCTTGCCTGATGGCTCCAGGGCTTCACAGGGGGTCCTAAACACCTCAGCCTGTACCTGGTCTGGAGGCTGCTGCTTTCTCTCACAGAGGGGGAGCGTGGCCAGGGCATCCATATACTCCCCAGTGGGAGTCCGGTAGCGCTCAGGTGGTGTGCTGTCCCCTGATGCAGAGCAGGGTCCCTCAAAGGGTGTGAAGTAGGACTCCAAGGGTGTGTTGCATTTTGAACCCTCAGAAGGTGTGGAGTAGTGCTCAGGTGGTGTGCTGTACACTGAGCCCTCAGATGGTGTGGAGTAGCGCTCAGGTGGTGTGCTGTATCCTGAGCCCTCAGATGGAGTGGAGTAGCGCTCAGGTGGTGTGCTGTATCCTGAGCCCTCAGATGGTGTGGAGTAGCGCTCAGGTGGTGTGCTGTATCCTGAGCCCTCAGACGGTGTGGAGTAGCGCTCAGGTGGTGTTCTGTATCCTGAGCCTTCAGACGGTGTGGAGCAGTGCTCAGGCGTGCTGATCGGAGTGTGGTAGGATGCTGATGAAGCAGTTTCAAAGACCTCCACTGAGGAGGGAGGTGTGTAGAAGCGGTCTGAATCAGGTGACTCCTCTCCGCTCCTGGTCTCTAGCTCTATAGACATTTCCGACTCAGGAGAGAAGGGCCGGATGAGTTCCTGCTGGTTGTTGTAATAGTCATAAACCATGCTGAAGGTAACCTCCTCCACTTCCAGTGAAGTGATGGTCTCCTGCTGCTCCTTCTGAGCTGTCCCTTTGAAATCTGGAGCTTCCTCTATCCCAGTTGACTTTAAATACTTGTCCAGGGACAAGTCAGGCTCCAGCTCTGAGGCTGGAACAACACTGGGCTCTGGACCTGCAGAAATATCCTCCCACTGTCCTTCTCCATACAGGCTATTCTCAGAGGCTTCCTCAGTGGGAATTCTCTTCTTGCCCCAAGAATCCTTCCTTTGCTCCTTTGGTGCCACGGGATCATCCATTATTAAACCAAGTAAGAGTTGCCCAAAAGAGAAGCCCTTGGTTGTGTTTGGTTCCTGTTGGATGTCCTTGAGCATCTCTTCAGGGGAATCTGTGCTTTCTATCTCACAGGTGGAGCTGCTTATTCCTGTTTCAAAGACCTTTTCTATCCCAGAGCCACCTTCCTCCTCATTCTGATGCCTAGCCTGAGGTTTCTTTTCATGTGCAGCTTTTTTCAAGTCAATGATGAAGCTGTCACTGTGGGAGTCTGTGGTCTCCAGTCGTTCCCCACCCTCCCCCACATGTGTTTCCTGCACTCCTTTTTGGAAATCTGCTGTGGACTCTGACAGAAAGCTATGAATTTGTCCCTCAAGTGAATCCTCCCCACGGACACTCTCCTCTGACTCATGAATTTTTTCAGCAGAAGATCCCTCTTCAGCAGATATCATGATGCTGCCAAAGTCCCCATTAGAGATCTGCAAAGCAGCTCTTCTGATTTCTCTTGGCTGTGCCTTTTCCTGGGCACTGACCTCCTCCTGTTGCACCCTGTAGCTCTGACGCAGCTTCTCACCCAGAGACATCTCTTCCACAATTTCATCACGTTGTTGCACAGAGGAGATGAGTCCAGTCACTCCTACCTCCACACTCTCCAGGGCTGTGGAGGTTTGTGCCTGTTCTGTGTCCATAGTCTCTGCAGCTGGGAAAGGCTCTACAAACTTCTTCAGATCAAATATGATACTGGTCTCATCAGCGTCAGATGGCAACAACTGCTCTTTGAAATGCAGTTCTTCTAGGTGAACTTCAACTTCCTCCGTAAAAACCTGACCTGAGTTTTCTATGCCAGGAGGAGTGAGGATTAGATCCAAAGAAGAGTTGCCTGCATCAGACTTCATTTCTTGCAGCATTTTTTCATTATTGTGCATTTCCCAGTGTGCAACATCCCCAGCATCAATCGCTTCTTCTTTACAAAGATGATCATCAGCCTCGATGTCCTGATCAATATCAACTGATCTCTGTTGCTCCTTGGCCTGTTCCTCCTGCTGCTCTTCTGTACAGAAGTCATAAAAGCCAAACTGCTCCTTTGTGGGTGTGCTTGCAATATTGTCTTGCAGGTGGAGCACACTTGGCTCTTCTACAAGAGGCACATCAGGAGACATTGCCTCCCAGGCAGAGGCGTCGCTCTCCTCCATGTAAATATCACTCCCCTCTTGCACCACAGGTGATATAGGAATGAAAAATTGTGAATCCTCACATTCCCTTGCCAGAGCAGCTCTATCAGAGGGGTGTGTTTGCCCTTTCACTTCGATAAATGCTGACTTTAGGATGTCACAGGACAGAGTACCTGTATGTGGTACCACCTTGTCTCCTTCAGCCTCTAGCTCCTCTGAAAAATGACCTGAGTCCTTGGCTACCAGTTCATGTTCTTCCCTGGACAGGTTGGGGTGCAGCTCAGTGTCATCAATTCTAAAGCTGTGTTCCTCAGAAACAGTTGTTCCGCTATGCTGCCTCATCTCAGAAATACCATCTGTATCCCTCACACTTTCTTCTGTATAACCCGTTTCTTGCCTTGCATAAACCTCCATGATATCCAGCACCTTTGTTTCCTCCATCTCACTTTCCCTGAAGTGAGGAGTTTCCTCACACTTCTCTTCCAACTGCTCACCAGGAGATGGAGACAGCTTCAGGGACCAGGCTAGGTGGGTTTCCTTCTCCTTGGAGCACATAATCTGTTCATCTTCATCCTTCCCAAGTGTACTGAGGCCTTGGAGGTGCAGAACATGGTCCTTGGCACGCAGTTCCTCAGTGCCTCCATCCTTGCTATACAACCTGGGTGCACTGGGCTGCACTGTCAGCTCAGAGGCAGTCTGTGCTGTTCCAGACACATTGTTGGCCACACAACAATACAGCCCAGCATCTGCAACAGAGACCTCTTGGATGTGTAAGCGGTAGATACCATTCTTGCCTTCCTCAAACCTCAGCCTCTCACTGGCAGAGAGGTTTTGGCCATTCAGGGACCAGGCCACAACTGGTGGGGGCTGCCCAGACACAGCACACTCCAACACCACTGCTTCCCCTTCTTTGCAATGAATGTGTGCTGGGACCTCTGCCACAACTTGGGGTGGCTCATTTCCTACATCAAATGAAAACTTGAACTTGTGCTTTATGGTGGGAGCAGCCTGGTCAGGAGAGGGATGCGTAGTCTCCCTCACCTCTGTGTCTTGCTCTGGTGTTGGAGTAGGGGCAGTGATTTTTATTTCCACAGGCAGTGACAGCAAGTCTGAATCTGGAACTGCACTTGGCAGTCCCTGCTGTACTGTGAAGGCCAGGCTGACAACTTCTTCTTCCTCCTCATCCACCTTCTCCTCCTGCTCCTCCTTCTCTTTCACCCCTTCTTCTTCTGCCTTCACCTTCTCCTCCTCTTCCTCCTCTTTCTTATCTTTCTCCCCTTCTTCTGTCTTCACCTTCTCCTCCTCTTCCTCAGCCTCCTCTTTATTCCCTTCCTCCCCTTTCTTTGTGGCCTCATAGGCTGGCATTCGCCGCCTTACATGGAGTGCAGCTGAGGTGCTGACTGTGCCCAGAGGGTTGAAGATCACACAGGTGACGGTGCCATCATGCTGTGGGAGCAGGGATGGGAAGGTCAGTGTAGAGCGGCACTCTGTGGTGTGAACAGCAGTGCCTTGGATGCGCCCCACAGGGTTGGTGTTGTTGTACCAAGTGACTGTGGGTTGTGGGCGGCCATGGAAGAGACAGGAGAAGGTGCATCTGTGCCCCTCAACAGCCTCTTGGGACTTGATCTCCTGGACAAAGAGGGGTGGGCAGGGCTCCAGGAGCCCACCTGGCATCTGCCATCTCTCTCCTGCAGCCTTGGGCCTACGGTACGCCTTCACTACCTGCACCACGAGGGGCTCTGAGCCATCCATCGTGGCAGCTGCCTCAGGTGGACTGGGCTTCCCAGAAGGGCCCTCCTGGGGCATGGACATGAGGGATTCCTGCTTCTTTTTCAGCGCTGCCCTCTTTGCCTCCCGCAGCCGCTGCAGCTTCCAACGGATCTCCTCATCCAGCAGCTCCTCAGCCTCTGCCACTGTGCCACTGTGCTCCCTACCACGTACCAGCCCTGGACGATGAGGCCCGACCAGTGGCAGCTTCTGGAAACAGATGGTTCGTACCATGCCCCGGGCTGGGGAGATGTTCCCAAGCAACTGCTCAGCCTCCTGCCCCTTGTCAAAGGGCGAGCCAGTGCAGCGGAGCACCACCCGCAGCCGGTCCTCCCGCTGCTGCTGCAGCAGGTGGTCCCAGCTCTCCCTCATCCACTCTGCTTTCCGTGTGAAACCCGAGCCCTGCTGCTTCCCACTGCGTGCCACCAGCAGGGAGGCAGTGGACTCAGCTGAGCCCTCACTGTTAAAGGCAAATACCCTGTAGCTGCCAGCATCGTGCTCCCGCACATCCCGCACCTCCAGGCTGGCATGGTGCGTGTGCTCCTCGCTCTCAGTGCGGATCACCTTGCGGCAGTCCTGGTGGACTGGCCGGTTGTTGTGAAACCAGGCCATATGGGGTGCCGGGCATGCCAGTAGCTTGCACTTGAAGAGTGCAGGGTCCCCCTCCACGACAGATCTACACTTGAGTCCCTGTGTGAAGGTGGGTTTACAGTTCTGGGTGCAAGCCAGCACCACTGCTGTCTCAGGTCCCTCGAGGTTCTCCTGGCTGTGCTGCTCTGCAAGAGAAGGAGACCGAGTTATAACACGCCACACCCTGTCTACCATCCAATTGAAAAAAATGAAATAGCAATATGTTGAAATAAAAAATGGGCATGCAACAGATTTCATCACACACCCAGGAAAAAAAAGTAATTCACTCACCATATTTGTTCGAATAAACGCAACGCCTTGCTCTGTTTTAAAGATTGACACGAAAATCGTTCGTTGTCTGTTCTTTCTTCAGACTGTGGAAATTTCTTCTTGAACAAGCAAAAATTAATTTCAAAATAACACGTTCTTCTGCGTGTATGTTTTTGCTGCCTGGAAAAGCTGTGTGTCTTTGGGTAGCAAAGAAGAAAATCTTACCTGACTTGCAGACAGTAGAATAAACGCCCTTTCTGACCCTTCTGTTTGTAGATTAAATGTTCAAACAATTGAGAAAAAATATTTTGAAAGATATCTTAAAAAAAAGTAAGTAAGTAGCTAACATGAAATGAGAAGGCGTTTATTCGAACTAATACAGCCACTAACTTCACAGTGTTATGCAGAGGGAAAAAAGCAAGCAACATGAACCACGTATGCTATCTGCAAGCCAGAGTAAGAGATGTATAATGATGAATTAATGTATGTAAAAAAGTGCAAGGAAACAAGGGGAATGTGTAGCTTTCACATATCCTAAACAACAAATGCTTCCTAGTATAGTTCATCCATCCATCCATCCAATAGTGTCCATTGAACTGATTAATGTTAGGTTGCTAACTTGTTTAAGAATAATATGATTAAGATTTGTATAACTTCCTTCTGAAGTAAACTATTCCATGCATTCAAAAGGAAATTGAACAAATAAAAGCTCTGTGAACAGCTGCAAAGCATGAAGTAAAAGTTAAGAATATAGCTACAAAATTATAAATTTGAAGTTTTAAACATATTTTAAAACTTAAATAACCTTATAATGCAGGTAACCCTTTGCATATCAAAACAAACATGCAACATGTTACAATACGCTTTAAAGTGTGTCTTTCCCCATCAGACACTATATGTAAGCTTTTCACAATGTTACTAATTAATGGTACCAATTATTCAGTGTAACATCATTGGTGACTGTACCTTTCACTTCCATCTCGATGTCTTCCTCTAGCTTCTCATGTATAATTTTTTCAGGAGCTAGAATAAAAAAATAAAGATTTTTGAGACATAGTTGCTAAACGTGCCAATCAACACTTCATGTAGTAAAAACATCCAATCTCTTGCAAACATAAATTCACACATACATACACATAAATGCATGCTAAAATTCAAACACTTGATAAATTTTGAGAAGAGAGTAATCAAATGCTTTCAAACTTGTTCACAATGTACACTTTTCTATAAGATTTGCTTTCTTTTTTGCAGGGTCGGGGAAAATTTCTAATGTAACATGCCTTTATCATGCCTTAAATCCCTGAAGAAAAATATTCAACAATACACCATCTAATGAGATGCTTCTCTTTATCAGCTCCCAGGGAATGAATGTACTGGAATGCAATGATGCTATGCATAAGGAATGGACACTTGGAAGGAGCATGCAGTTGCCAACCTGTCACTCTCAGATGGGTGCTGCACTCGGCTTGTCCTGCAGGATTAACTATTCTGCACTTGTATATACCCTTGTGGTTCTGACCAACTTTCAACAATCTTAAACTGCACAGTGGCCCATCATGTTTTAAGGAACAAAATGCGGACTCCTCAACTATTAGTTGATTGTACAGCCAGACCACGCAAGGTGTAGGCACACCCTTCATGATACAAAAGAGTAACACATCATCTCCTTCTTTTACAGTGGTTTCTGAAGGCAGAGTTTCAAGAAACTCTGGTGCTTCGGTGTCAGTTTCTATGATGTCTTCACATGGCACAACATCAGGATAGTAGACTCTGTTTCTTTGCATGTCAGCTTCATATGGTCTTTGGGATGTAGTTATAAACAAGCTTGAGATTTTCTTGGAAGATTCTTGCTTAACTTCAGATGCTTTAAACTGACAATCTTTGGCTGCTTTAAAGCTTTTAGTATCTGATTCAAGGGTAATTTTTGTTACTGCTTTGGCTTGTGCTTCTTTTGCTAGGTAAGAATAAAGTTAGGAAAAGGATTAGATCAGATGTTTTGCAGGAATAAAAAAATATCCTTATACCAAGGGGGAAAAACCCAGTAATTAGTATTGAAAGAATGTCCAGCATATTAGTGCTACAACAATGCTATTAAACATGAGTGGTTACACATTTCAGAGCTCTGTTCCTGCTGGGTTAATGCTAGGTGTCAGTTAAGCCTATGGGACTTTCACGGGACCAAGACTTCACCTGCAATGCCTAATAAAAGCACATCTTTACTTTTAATTAAGCACCTCAATTTAGAAAGTAGCAGCAGAAGATTATGTAAGGCAATTTGCACAGCTCAAGAGTGAAGAAAGAAACTTCAATGTGTAAGAGCCAAATCAACAGGGTCAATGGTTTCCTCATTATTCATCTTACTTTTCTGCTCTTGATTCCTTTGAGCACACCAGAAATACTATCACCTGTCCAGTGTGGTGATAATACATTTTTGGGTTTTCACTACTGGTAACACTACTAACATTTTAATACACAGGTGTCAGGAAGAAGTGGAGGAATCTTAGCAAAAATAAATAATTATATCTGAGGGAGAGGGAAGGATAGAAGACAATACATTAGTGCAGTAATACAATACTTGCACCCATTAATCCTTTCAAGTACGTTGACCTGTATTGCCAATCTTGAAATTTGAACCTTGGATTTATTAGAAACAAGTTGGACCCATAGAGTTTGAAATGACCAGGTATCTAGTTGAACATTGCTCCTCTGACATTATCGTCCTTAAACTACAGCTTCAGGAATTCTCAAAATGTAAAAATTCCTACTACCCTGTTTTGCTTTACATCTCACTGCATATCATGAAGGATATGAGGAATAAAAAGCTTCAAACATATGTGACTTGCTGGGAAGAGGCGTGAAGTTACAATACCAGCTCCCCAATACTGCATGTCACTTATGAAGAGAGTTGTAAATATGGAGGAAAAACCCCAAAGCATTATTCCTAGAGCATTCTCAATTAAATATAGATAATAAAGGAAATATGAGTGAGCTGTAGGCAGTGATAGTGAAGTTGCAAAAGGTAAGTTATAATGTTAAAAGTCAGATAACCACCTTTGACTGTTAGTATTGCAGCAGTTGTTGTCCCTCCATAATCATTATATACAGTACAACTGTACAGTCCTTGATCTGCCAGCTGGGCATTTAGGATTGTGAGCAGTAGAAAACTTCCATTTTGTGATATCTTCAATTTTTCAGATGCTTCTATCTTTTCACCTTCATGGGCCCAAAGAAACTCAGAGAAGAATTCATTTTGTAAGCCACATATGAACTGAGCAGTATCACCACATTTCACAGTTAGGTCTCTGAGCTGCAAGAGAATCTTTGGAGGGACATCTTTCATTTCCTTAGCAGTGGCCATAGAGGTCCTGGTGCTCTGAGATGTTTGGGAAACGAATTTTGTGTGCATGGCTTCCATTTCTTCAAGGGACGTAGCCTTCATGGTCAAACTTTCTGATACACTTTCAAAAACCTGTACACCCAGTTCTTGTGTCGGTTGTTGCACTGATTTAAATTCTTTTTGATAAGCTTTAATGTTCTTCTTTTTGAGAGGAGCAACATGAAGTTCTGATATAGCCTGTGACCGGATAGACTCTTTTACATCTTTCCCAGAACTTTGCCTATCTAGGGCTTGCACTGTGTAATCAAGTAACAAAAATAACAATATTAGTATCTAAAGAACTTTACTAGGCCATGCTCTGAACAAAATCAAACAGTATGGAGGATGAAAATGAATGATCTTCATTTGAAAACTCAGCATGCCAAATGCACTGTGCTCTGGACATTGAATGATTATCCATTCATACATATGAATGACAAGTGATGCCTAAGCTAGTCATGCAGTTGATACTTGTCTCTTCTTTCGCTGAAGTATTGGAAGCTTATTATGGAACTTTTTAAGGAGGTATTTTCTTTTTTGTTAGTTTGTTTGTTTTTTTACTACAGGATGGTACAAAATACCTCCAGTCAATGTTATAAAGATCATTTGATTACTGGTTTTAAAAATCTGGATGCATTCAGTAAAATGATTCTATTCTTTGATCTATATCAAGATACAAATTTGCAAATTTCTGAATGATATCACTTAAACAGAAGAAATGAGAGTGGTTGGGTTACGGAGTGTAGGTACTACTACCATTAGCTAGTAAAGAAAAGATATGAAACAAGGAAAGAAGAACATTAGTGACAGTGTAAAAGTGTGGTAGACAACAAACTGAATCCCTTTGAAGTAAAAATGGAGTTTTACCTTCTGCAGTCACTGTAAGTGTAGCTGTACAAGTTGTCTCTCCAGCACTATTTCTTGCCTTGCAAGAGTATTGGCCAGCATGCTCTAAGAAAGCGTCTACTATTATCAGTATAGCTGTGCCTGTAGACTCATCAAAGTGGAAAACTAAGTCCTTTGTTGGCAACATGAGTTGTTGATTATGAAACCACTGGATTTTTGGTTTGGGCATGCCAGAGACTCTGGCTTGAAATCTGACTGATTCCCCACTGCATACCCTGCAGCTTGAAATAGGCTGGATAAAGGTGGGCCTTTGGCCAATAGATTCCTCCTTAAGTGAAACAGATGAAGAAACATGCCAATGGGACTCTGATGTAACTTCTTCAACCTTTTTAAAGCCTGAAAAGAAGCATGCCAACTTTTAATTTCTTACCCTACACTACAATAAATTTTCTCTCTCATTTAAGATTTTTTTTTTAACTTGCAACTGAAGAGCATGAATTATTCTAATTAATCACTTACAAAATCTGTTGCAAAAAGAAAACAAGATATTTACGGTTAAATGATATCAAGGACAATATATAACTTAAATAGCAAATCATCCAGACAATATTTCTGCTCTAAAACTTTAGTCAGTATGTGATCATTTCATATGAATGGAAACTATTTTAGCTGCCCAAGTACCTGGTACACACCTCTATTTAACATGTTTTCCGGTACTTTCAAAGTAATTTATTTTATGCAAAACCTCTTACTAGATTCTCCTCATAGTCAAATCAAAGTATGTGTAAGCAAAGCACTTCCATTGGAAAGGTTTCTACCATGTTTGGTGCATGATGGTTTCTAAGACTGGAGAGAATGAAAAAGTGAGGTGCATGGAACATTGAAAAATTGTGAAATAAGTTTTCCTGTGCATGACCTATATTTTGCAGATATAAATGTATGCTGTGGACATTGTAAAAGGTAGCAATTAATTGAATTAAAAGACAACATGACAGACAACAACTCACATATAATCATCAGTGTATATTAAGATTAGTATTGGAGCATGACCTAAACAAGACATCTTCTTCAATTGCACACTGTACCTTCTAACTTCAAGGTAGCAGTGCTTGTCACTTGGCCAACAGAATTACTAGCCACAAAGGTATAGATTCCTTCATCCTCTGGATAAGCTTCAGCAATCTCCAGCTGGTAAGTGTCTTCAAACTGAGTCATTCTAAAAAACCGTGATGGCTTGATCTCTCTGTCTTTGCTGTACCAAGAGACCTTCAGATCTGCTTAAGAAGCAGCAACAAGAAGAAAAAATGTGTAAGTTATGGCATTAGACTAGTAAGTAAACATTGTTTTTATATTTGTATCTCTCAGAAACCTTAATCTCAAGTACTTTTTTTAAGTTTAAATGTGCCTTATATTACTTTGGTTATGTATGATCAATGGAAAGTGGCCTACTTGTTGCTTTAAGTTTTGATTTCTGCATTGAAAATATTTATGTTGGAAAACTGATTCTGCTGCTGTTATATTCCTGAGTAAAAATATTTTTCCCTTTCCACTCTTAATGTATTAATTTAAAAATATTTTGCTACTATTAAAATTAGAGAAAGTCTCATGTTTTAAAAAGAGATTCTGCTACAATTGCCTGATTAAACAGGATATAAAATCACTAAGTTGCGCTGAACAGGTCAAAGAAATTAATATGGAATAACCTTTTGCTGAAGACAGTACCTTGCCTCTTTTTGTTGCAAATACTACAAGTGTTACTTATAAGTTATAAATTTATAAGTTTCAAATTCCTCAAGAAAGATCCTGTTTTTGTACCTTTGTAAAATTTCTATATAAAATGTGTTAATTGACTTGCATAGGTTCTTGTAGACTTGGGAAAGAAGAGGACTGAAGCAGACTTCAACCTTGCCTCTCCACCTGGCATGAATCAAATGTTTTCACAGAAATAGTGTTATTACTGTCATCAGAAGAAAGACAGTTTTCAACAACCAGTTGCATGGCATGTGCCGTTAAACAATTGTATTTGCAATCACGTATTACCTAATACAATATGTTTTCACAGCACAAGTTAGAGGTATGGAAATTCATTTGGACACAGCATTCAATAAAGGAAATTTTTAATAGGAAAAATTTCTTCACCGAAAGGGTTGTCAAGCATTGGAACAGGCTACCCAGGGAAGTGGTTGAGTCACCATCCTTGGAGGTTATTTAGAAGACATGTAGATGTTGCACTGAGGGACACTGTTTAATGGTGGACTGGGCAGTGTTAAGTTTATGGTTGGACTTGATGATCCTAACGGTCTTTTCCAACCTAAACAATTCTATGATTCTATGCTTCTATGAAAGAGGACCTAGATTAAAGGATCCTTATGCTTTGTGCTGTAAATGCAGCTTCCACGTTCACAGAAATACAGTTTGTGTAAAAAAAGTTACACTAGCAGGCTTTGCACAGAGGGCAGGCCAGTCTTTCCAATATACATTTTCTGAGTTTTAGCACCACTTCTAAAGAAGAATCAGATTAGTTGTAAAGCTTTTTAAAAAAAGTTTGAAGTTTGATTTCAAGTTATAAAAATGCAAATTATATATATTTGCCTATATATATGTATATTACCAATTTTTCTGTGGCTTTTTACACAGCTATCACTCAGGATTATTTTTAAATTTGGAGTTTTAATTATCTTTAAATAATTTTAAATTCTTTGGGATTTGAATTGGATCTTATTCTGTAGTTTACCATGTGAATATTTTATTACTAGGCATACTAAAAGCCATTTACTGAAGTAAAGTAAGGTAGTTTTATTTGGGTTTGTGTTAACTTGGAAAGAATTATTTTAACTGTATAAAATATTCTATGTAATAAAAAGTAGCAAACTTATTTAAAGAAAATCTACACTTAAAAAAAAGAGCAAACACCTTTTTATGCTAGAAAAAAGCACACAATTGCAGTTTAGTTTGCAGAGTAGGACTATTAGGATAAAGGCTGAAAGACAGTTTCAGTCTTTTTAATTAATTTACATGACAATGTGCGTCATCAGAAACTTCCCCAGGTTCATTTAATGTGTTAATGTTTTTCCACCATTTTACTTGCTGTCAGCATTTTACTTGCTGACACAGTTTTCCAACATCAGTTAGCATTTGAGACACTGAGAAGTTTCCAAAGACAAATTTTTTGAAGTACTTCTTCTTAGAAATGCTTAATGTTTATGACAGTTTATAACTTCTATGCTTGATGCCATCTTTGACAAATGTCTTGCTTAACTGATAGTTGTGAGTAACAAATATCAAATAACTATCCTGGCACATATACTGTTGCATTTTTTCTGAGTTCAAGATGAAAAATTCTGATAGATGAAAAGATGTACAGGATTTCATTAAACTCACCTGTCCCTGTAACTCTGCACTGAAAACGTGCAGACTGTCCCTCGGATGTAACAGCATCACGTAGTGGTATTATGACAGCAGGTGGATACACTGGCACTTCTAGCTCAGGAGAAACAACTTCTGGGACTAAAGAATAAGAAAAAGAAGTCATGTTTAAAGATTAAGATGATCACACGCATGTTGACAATCTCATTTCACAGACACAGTTATGAGCAGGGAAAACTCACTTTCCACCAAAAGTGAAGCTGAAGTTGTAGCAACTCCGTAGTCATTTTTTGCTTCACAGGTGTACACTGCTGCATCTTCAGGGAAAGTTTCAATCAGCAATAGAGTATATTCTTGTGCATCATGAAGAAATTTGCACTTGAAACCTGGAGAAAGCTGTTGATCATCTTTGTACCAGGAAATTTTGGGCTGGGGTTTGCCTGATATCATAGCACAGAAGCGAGCAGGTTTGCCAGACTCCACAGTGGTTGGCTCTAGCTCCTTGATAATCTGGGGTGGCTCTGGAGCTGCAAAATGAGTGGGGTAATGGGAAGGGAGAAAGGAGGAAATGGAGAAATCTCATTATTGATACTTATCAAGGCTTCAAAAATATTAGCAAGGATTTTATTTTTTTTTAATCTTATTATACCCAATCGTGCGAGCCCATGAAGATTTGCCCTTTTCCTTGATACAGGAGGAATAATCTAGCAGCAAGTGCCTTAACATAGTTGGCTGTGCTGCTGTAAGAATTTTCTGGCAAAAAGTGTCCAAGAATTGTTAGGTTGATCCCTCTGGCAAGGTGTATTTGAACATATGAACAAATTAGTTTTATTTAGAGTTGAGAATTTCATTGTTTAAATAAATACAGTGAGAAAAAGAACTGCTATAGCAGTTTCATCAGCTAGCCATCTTTTTCTTTTTTCTTTTTTTTTTTCTTTTAGAGTTAGAATTCCAGAAAACTTATGTAGAAAAAACACAGGGTAATAAATACAGTCAAAGCATAGTTTGTGAGGATACACACCATTCACATAGAGAACAACAGAACTTCTATTCCGTCCTGCAACAAAAGTATATTCTCCAGCATCAGAGTAAGTGGTTTCAAAGATGCTCATTCGATGAACTCTCCTTTCCACCACATAACTGTATCTTTCCTCATATTGGAAGTTGATCTCAATACCATCCTTGTACCACTGTGGTTCAATGTCATCTTCATTGACTTCGAATTCAATTTCAGCTCTTTGTCTCTGAATGACCTTTGAACAAGTAGAATAAATATTAGAAATAGCATTTGTTTTTACAGATGGTCCCACATTCCAGTTTCCTAGAAGATGGTCCTGATCTTGTGATTACAGATTTTTGTATTAAGACTCTTGCTGGTTAGATATTGTTGCTCTTCCTTTGCATTATTCTTTGAGTGACAAAGTTATGAAATATTTATTTTTCTGTATAGGCCATACCTGAATATCTTTACGGACGCTTCTGATACGAATGTCACGACCTTCCACTATCAAATTGGCACTGGATGTGTTTCCACCTGCTACTACAGTATACTGACCAGCATCAGACATTCTTGTGGAAGGAATGATGAGACGATGGACATATTTTTCTCTCTGAATTTTCATCCTAAGGACATCAGAAAAGGAGCAAGTTATTTCCTGAGAGAAAATAAATAACAAAAGTCAATATGGTGTAGAAACAATCATTTACCTGTCACCAATCTGGAGTTCTTGGCCATCCTTCATCCACTGGACCTGAATGTCAGGTTCTGAAATTTCACATTCAAAAATAGCCCTCTTCTTCTCCACAACCTTGATGTCTTTAATATGCTTCCTAAATTCAATGTGACGAGCTAGGGCAGAAATAAAGTAGAATGAGTACCATAATGCTGCTTAAGCCACCAGAAGTCATTAAATATAAAAATCAAGAAGGCAAATACCTTCCACATATAAAGTGGCTGATGAAGCTGCCTTTCCAGCAACAAAAGTATATTCTGCAGCATCACCAAAATGCACATTCCTTATGGAGAGGGAGTGTGTGAGCTTCTTTGTTCGTATCTGGCATTTGTCAGTTGATTTTATTTCTACTCCATTCTTCAGCCATTTATATGAGATACCTTCATAGTTAACAGTAACTTCAAATGTTATTGTATCTTTCTCTTCAGCATTGATGTCTTTTAGCATGGAGGTAATTAGGATGGCTAAAAGAAAACAAGTGGACATGGTTTGGGGGTTTCTGTTCAGTTTTGCTTTATTTTAAACACATATTAAATGGATCAGTGATGTTTAAAATTCTTTAAGACATATTCTGCTTTTTGGTAATATTAAAAGGAAGGTTCTGTATCCAGAATAAATATTACAATTAAACTTGCCAAAAGTTCTGAATGACCTAGGAATCCAGATTCTGTCTCCTATAGTGCCTTGGTGTTTAGGTATGCTGGCCTAAACAGAGGAAACCAGGATCTGGTTTTCAAGTTCATAGCTTCCAGATGTCTTTTAAAAATGTAAATGAAGCCATTCAGGGTTATTTGAAAATATCTCTACAACAGTGCAGGTTTTGTCTGAATTGCACCAAGTGCATGTATTAACACAAACTTTGTTACTGATAACTAAAATATTCTGGTAAATTTCATTTTTACGTACGTTTTACGGTCAGAGTTGCACTGACTCTGTCATTTCCACAAACAAATGTGTATTCTGCAGAATCTTCACTGCTTGTGTTCATGATATTGAGCTGATGGAGCTTCCCCTGGACCACTATTTTGAACTTTTCACTCATTTCAATCTCCACACCATTTTTCAACCAGACAGCAGGCACATTGAAATGAGAAACTTCACATTGAAAAGAAGCAGTTTTGGTCTCAGGGATCTCAATATTTTTCATGGTCTTTGTGATGTGTATGGCTAAGAGGGGAGGAAAAAAAAGACAAAAGAAAATCATAGAATCATCATAGACTCACAGAATGTTGTGAGTTGGAAGGGACCCACAAGGATCATCAAGTCCAACTCTTGCCCTAGCATAGGACAGTCGCAAGATTCAGGCTGATGTCTGATGTGTCTGATGGTGTTGTTCAAATACTTTTTGAATATTGTCAGGCTTGGTGCCATGACCACCTCCCATTCCAGTGCTCCACCACCCTCTGGGTGAAGAACCTTTACCTAATGTCTAACCTAAACTTGCTCTGGCACATCTTCCTGCCATTTCTCCTGGTCCTATCATTGGCCACCAGAGAGAAGAGATCAGGACTCACCCCTCCTCTTCCCCTTGTGAGGAAGCTACAGACTGCAATGAGATCTCGTCTCAGTTTCCTCTTCTCCAGCCTGAACAAACCAAGCTACTTCAGCCTCTCCTCATACGGCTTCCCCTCTAAGCCCTTCACCAATTTAGTTGCCCTCCTCTGGACACTCCCCAGTAGCTTTATATTGTTTTTACACTGTGGCACCCAAAACTGCCCCCAGTACTCAAGGTGAGGCTGCACCAGTGCAGAGCAGAGCAGGACGATCACCTCCCTCGACTGGCTCGCAATGCAGTGCTTGATGCATCCCAGGATACGGTTGGCCCTCCTGGCTGCCAGGACACACTGTTGGCTCATGTTCAACTTGCCATGGACCAGAACCCCCAGGTCCCTCTCTGCAGGGCTGCTCTCCAGTCTCTCATTCCCCAGTCTGTGTGTGTGTCCAGGGTTGCCACGTCCAAGGTACAAAATCCAGCATTAGCCTTGTTAAAATTCATACAGTTGGTGATTGCCCAGCTCTCTAATTTATCTGTATCTCTCTGCAGGACCTCTCTCTCCACAGGACCTCATAATTTGGTCTCATTGTCAAACTTAGCAGTCCTTCAAGTCCTATATCCAAGTCATTGATGGAGACATTAAAGAGCACCGCCCCCAGGATGGATCCCTGTAGGACTCCACTAGTGACCAGTTGCCAGCCCAATGTAACCCCATTGACTAGAACCATTTGAGCCTGACCCATCAGCCAATTGCTCACCCATAGCAGTATGGTTTTTTGGGGTTTTTTTTTAAAAAAAAGGATTTTTTTTAAAGTCAGTATGTGTGGAAGACTGCCAAAAACCAAGGGTAACAGGCTGTAAAGTGTCAGGTCAAGTTGTTCAATGAGTTGGTGTAGCGGTTAATGTAATTACTTTCTTACAAACTTATAATACTTACTTTCCACAAACAGTTTTGCTTTACACTCAATTTGCCCAACAAGAGCTGTGTATTCCCCAGCATCAGCAGGAGATATATTATGCAGCATAAGCTTGTGAACTTTCCTCTGAGAGATCAGCTTGTATTTATCACTTTGTTTAAGCTCGACATTTTTGTGGAACCATCGGACTGGTACAGTATCATGGGATACACTCAGTTCAAAGGACACAACAGCATTTTCCAAAGCAGTCACATCCTTTGGCTTTTTGATGATCTTGACAGCTTGAGGAAAAAAGTTAGAAAGATTCATCAGTGTGTTTGATTTGAATTTCAAAACACACATTAAAGCAAATATTCAAACCAGACTGACTTACTTTCCACATGAAGTCTGGCATTTGCTCCTATTTTTCCAAGCTTAAAACTATAAACAGATTCATCAGTGACAACACAGTGTTTGATTTTCAATGTGTGAACAGTTCCTTTCACTGAAATTTCATATTTGTCATTTGATTCAAGTTCAACACCATTTTTAATCCACAGAGCTCCTTTCACATCAGGGTGGGTCAGTTCTACACTGAAAACTGCCTCCTGTGTTTCTGTCACAGTCAAGTTCTTTAGTGTCTTCTTTATCTTAACAGCTAGGAAAAAAAAAAAGGAAAAAGAAAACCAAACTTGACAAAACAGACCAAAATTAAAAATGATAGTAAATATAATAATCTTAATAAAACTGAATCATGGTGTTTCATTTTAAAGTCTAGTATGTATATATTGATTTATACAATTTCCACTGAAGTAGTGTGCTTGGAACACAAAAAGGAGCATTTATAGGTAGAACCCATGAGAAACAAGGGTTTTTTTAATTTTATGTGTTTATTATGCAACTAACAAAGAGTGAATTTCTACCTGCTAGCCCTTGAATTATGCCTTTAATAAAATGTATTTTAATTAAAATACCAAGCTAAATTCCAAATATGGAGAGTCCAAAATAGTTTGCTACCTCAGAAAGTGCATCATACTATAATAATATTTTCAAAAAATGAAACAAATTATGCTCATATCTTAGGGCCTGATCCAAGACACAGTGAGTGATGCTGGACTGAGTCTTAAAGATATCAGTTAGTTAGAAGAAATACTGACCTTCGACCTTTAGTTTGGCAGATGTCTTTGAGCTTGCTATTTCATAGCTATATTCACCCATATCATCCAGTTTTGTGACAGGGATATTAAGCCTTCTCTTTACACCATCGGACTCAGCACGGTACTGATCTGTCATAGGTAATGGTCTACCATTTTTTAGCCACTGGCCATCTGATTCAGGATTTGCAACCTCACATTCAAAAACAGCTGTTTGGGACTCAGCCACAGTCAGGTCAGTGAGAGGCTTTGAAATGGCACCACCTGTTGGGAAGCAAAAGAACATGTTTTTGTTATATTGCTGTTCGACTTTCCCTCATACAGAAATGCAACCACATGAGAAGTTGATGCTAGAATTCTTTGCCCTAATTTGCAGCATGCCAATAGACATTCCAAGTTCTGTGAAAAATCAAGAATAGAATGTGACCTGAACATCACAAAAATATGTTTCTTACTTCTATCCTAGTTATTCTAATTTATTATTTTTATTATCAGCACAGATGTACTGAAAATTCAGGACAAAATAACTTATTTTTTATAGTAATTACATCAAAAGTATACTACAGCATTCCATACTATAGCTCTGATTTAGAAAAACATATAAGCACTTACTTAAAATATTTGTTGAATTAAAACTATACCAATCACAAAATATAAGGGGACGAGGAAGGAGAACATAGAAAAAAAGATAAATTAAAGCCCAAAACCAGAAACAGCACAATTGCTACAATTACAAAATACAGTACATTGAGCATTGTTTTTAAATCACAGTGAAATAGAAATGTTGGACTTTAACCCTACTAACCTGCTACTATAAGCTTTCCAGATGTTTTCTTCTCTCCAGCATAAAATACATATTCCCCTTCATCATCTTTCATCATCTTTACCACTGTCAATTTATATATTTTGCCATGTGCTTCAATTTTATATTTAGGACTAGCCTTGATTTCTTGGCCTTTGAAATGCCAAATTACATCAATCCCTGAATGGGAGAGCTCGACCTCAAAAGATACATTCTGTGTTTCAGTGCAGGTGATGTCATGGAGACCTCTAATAATTTTAATTTCTATAAAAAGAATACATTACATATATATTAGTTGCTTCCACGGTTTTGTATTTAAAGAAATAACTTCACAAAGAACTGTGCATCTTAAAGAAAACCTACTTTCAACTGTGACATTGCAAGTTGTTTCAACTTTGCCAACCATCAGCTTATAACATCCTTCATCTGATGCATGGGTTCTGGTAAGCACTAGCCTCTGTTTAGTGCCTTTACATACAGCTTGTACACGTTCATCTGGCTTTATCTGATGATCATTCAGGTACCATTTGGAAGAAGATACATCAGGTGCTGAAACTTTGCACTCGAGGATAGCTTTTGTTCCTTCAACTACGTGAACATCTTTTAGAGGCACCACTATTTCCACACCTGTCAAGTTACAAAAATATTCATCATGAAAAAATATGCCTTTAAGAAGTAATCCTAGCAGATCCAAAAATCAAACACACCTTCAAAATCATGATAATGACTTACTGTATACTGTGATCCGTCCAGTGGTTGACAGTTCAAGACCGGGAACATTAAAAGAGTAAGTTCCACTATCTTCCTTCGTTGCATCTTCTATCAGCAACATGTGTGACTGTTTATCCAACACAATGTGAATACGATCACTTGATTGAATTTCAGTACCATCTTTCATCCAGACACCTTCCACATTTTCTAGGGAGACTTTAACTTCAAGTTGTACAATATCTCCCTCACAGACTTTTTGATCAGTAAGTCCTTGAAGAATAACCATGGGACGAGCTGTGGAATTAAATGAAGTTAATTAATCCTCATAACAGATAAGAAGTATATTGAATATTAAGGTAGTATGTGATATAGTGATATAGCTGTAATACATGAAATCTATAATATATAGACAATATATGTATTAGAAGTATATATAAGTATTAGAAATGCTTACGCTTCATCTTCAGTTTACAGTGAGTCCTTTTTCCATCAACAACAAAGCTATACTCTCCTTGATCATCTTTATTAACATCTTTAATAGTGAGGATCTGGCGACCACGGCGGGATGCAATCACGTATTTGTGATTAGAAGTGAGTTCAACATCGCCATGATACCATTTCCCCTCCACGTCTTCTGGGGAAACCTCACATTCAAGTTCAGCTGAGAAGGACTCTGGTACTTCAACATCCTCAAGTTCTTTAATAAATTCAACCACAGCACCTACAGGCAAAAATAATCACATTCATGAATAAGCTTGATTAGAAAACCCTGATGAAAACATTTCTTATTAAATGAGCCTAAGGAAATTAATATATATATATGGTGTAAAAATTTTACATAAATATATCTCTAAACTTTCATACTGGATTCCAAGAATGTGAAAGCAGCTTGAACATTTCTTAGTGCATTAGACATAAGTTTAAATGGTTTTATTTCTTCCTGAAGCTGATTCCACTTTAACAGTACTTCATGGTACTGAGCCATGTGCTTCTCACCTTCAACAGTAAGCTTTGCAGTAGTTTTGATGGATTCGTCTTCTACCAGCGCACAGCTGTAGTCATCAGCATCAGACATTTCAATTGCTAGTACAGAAAGAAAATGAGCCTTTCTGTCTGAGTGCATCCTGTATTTGTCTCCAGAATGAATCTCAATTCCATCCTTAAACCATTTCACTTTGACAAAAGGTTCTGATGTCTCACATTCAAATGTTGCCATGGAGTCTTTCTCTTTAGCAACAATGTCTTGTAACTTCTGTGTGAAGCTGATTAACTGTTTGGCTGCAAAACAATATGCAATGGATCAACAGGGCCATATAGACTTAACACACTATGATAAGCAGTAGGATAAAAGTAAGAGAATTTTAATTACCTTGTACTAACAGGAAAGCATGGCTAGAAGTTTCGCCAGCTATATTGACTGCTTTCACCATGATGCTGGCAGAATCATCAGAAGTCACATCTCTGATGACTAATTCACAAACATTATCTTCAGGCCAGTACCAGTACACACGATCAGTCCTTTCAATCTGCACACCATTTTTGAACCATAGGCACTCAGGGTCTGGTTTTCCCACCACTCTCACACGGAAGTGTGCATCTGTTCCTTGGGGTACAGTCTGGCTTTGAATTCGTTCAAATATCTTGGGAGCCTCCATGCTTGGACTAAGCTCAACCTTCTCTGGTTTGAATGTTGGAATGGTGATTTTGCCTTCAGGAGGAAGGGCTTTCTTCTCTTCCTCTGGGATCTCTTTGGTCCAGTGCAGAAGTTCTTCTTTTGTCTTTTTTAACATTTCTTCATATGATTCATCTTTTTTGCGAGACTTAAGTTCCACAGCAGTGATGGCTTCATAATAGCCCTCTTCCGTCCTACGCTTGAATTTACTACGCAGCTCTTCAGATTCCTCTGAAAGTTTCTCATGAGTGATTCTTTCAGCTCTTTTCAGTTTCACCACTTCTTTAGTTGTTACCTCTGCAGGTTTGTCCACCTTCTGTACCTCAAAGAGAAGTTTTCCAGGCTCTGTCACTACAGGCTCATGTTTGGGTTCAGGAGCACGACGAAGAACAGATCTGAAGTCTTCCCTCTGCTGGATCTCAAGTCTCACCTTATGTTCAATAAAGCCTTCTGGATTCTCTGCAGTGACTTTCACCTCTCCTGTGTCATACGATTTGCAGTCCACAATATCCAGGTAGTAGATTCCATCATAACGGAGCCTAAACCTTTTGCTCTTACGGATGAGCTGTCCATTGAGGTACCAGTTGACCTTGGGCAAAGGATAGCCAGTCACACGGCAGCGGAATCGTGCCGTTTCACCTTCCAGGACTCTTGCAGGTTCAGGAACCAAAACAATTTCTGGTTTTTGCTTTTCCTTTTGGTCCATGGCAACTGCAGGAAGAGCACCCTCATGGGCCATTCTTTCTAACTCTTCAATTCGCTGCAGTCCCCTTCTGCCTTCTGGCAATTGGGATTCTTCCACAAGGCTTTTCTCATCCTTCACGATCAGAGTAGCAGATGTATGGTCTGTACCATATTTGTTAGTTGCCCTGCAAGTGATCACTCCGCTATCTCTGGAATAGGCTACTCCATAGTCCAGGCTACAGTACCCAAACTCATTGATCATGCGTAGTCTGTTAGCTGCTTCCAAAGGTTTGCCATCATGCAACCACTCCACCACCATGGTTGGGTCACCAATTGGTGTAAGCCTGCACTCAAAGTGTGCCGGTCCAAATTGCTTGAGTCTTAAAGATGTGAGCTTCTTCTTAAAAAATGGTTTCTGTTGCTTTTCTTTGTCATAGAGATCTCCTTCCTCCCATTGCTCTTGACCATAACGCAAATGTAGAGGCTCTAGCTCTGGTGCTGCAATCTCCTTGGCTTTGTAAGTTCCTTTTGGAATGATTAATCTTCTTTCTGGTTCAGGTTCTGCATGTTCAACTTCGATATTTACTTTGCACCGTGTAGTATCCCGTCCAGCTTTATTGATAGCAGTAGCAGTATACCATGCAGCATCTTGCCTGGCAGTAGATTCAATTTTAAGGGCAGCTGCCCCTTTGGTTCCCTCAATTCTGAAATATTAAAACAAATATTTTTTTTTACCTTTTTGCACTTTTCTGTTACTAATTTTTGCCCTTCTCCAAAATTAGATCAAAGCTTTCAAAGGCAAATCTCTGGAGGAATTAGACATGTTGTTTATGTTTATTCATGTTTCTGAGTACAGTGCCTAAGAATCAAAGAAGTAAAGATAACAAAAACCAGTCTTGAATTCAATGGCAGTTTTGCCTGCAGTGGACTTCAAAATCAGAGACAACAGTTCCCTAAATCTCTGTTGTAAAAGCATTGGCTTTGTAGAATACAAAATACACAAGTTGGAAAAAATTGAGTCCTACAAGGTATTTTATAACTCTTAGCATTGCTGCAATGCAAAAACTGTTAATAGCACCTCAGTAGCCATTGGACTAAATCCTTTGTGAATCCCTCCTGTGGAAGTGAGGGTATTAGGCACACTGAAGGAGGCACTTTGCAGGATCACACTGCAGGAGGCACTTTACAGGATAGTGATGATTAACTTCCTTACTATTTAAGCAAAATAAAAATGCTTACTTTATTTTGGGGTATTTATGAGGTACAATAATGTCACTGTTCTTCAGCCACACAATGTCAGGATTAGGGTTACCAGTAGCTTTCACTGCCATCTCCAGTCTAGAGCCCTCCTTTACACTAACATTCTTCAGCCTTTCCACAAAGTGTGGTCTGACTAGGTCTTCCTTAGCTGAAAGAGCAAGGGTAAGTTATAACAAGAATAAATGACATAACCATGGTTTTTAATAAGAAACACTCCTCAGCCTCCTAAAAATGTCATGCACAGTAGATACCTTCCACAGCCAGTGTCATTGAGACTGAAGCTTTGCCTGCCCTATTCTGAGCAATTACTGCCCATTCTCCAGAGTCATCAGGCATAGCAGGAACAATGATCAACGACTGGGTGCCATCTTCTTTAATCACTATTTTATGGGTATAATCATTAACCACTTGTTGACCTGCAGATATAATGAAGAAAAAAAAAAAGTTGCATCCAAAACAGTGTTTCAACAAGACATTAAATGTAGATAAGATTGGTTTTTAAGATTATTTGTTGATGAAATTCAGGCTGATGTACCGTTATGGAACCAGTACGTCTCTGGCATAGGTCTGCCAACAACTTTTAAGTCAAATCTTGCCGTCTGCCCCTGTGAACATTTAAATGACGTTGGTTTCAGCACAAAAACTGGTTTGTATAGTCTCTCTAGTTGTCCTTCATCAGTTTCATCTAATCTGCGGGCAGGAGAACGAGAAGGAGAACTGCGGGCAGGAGACCGGCTTGGAGAACGTGGAGAAATAGACCTGGAAGGAAAAGACAAGACAGATGTGCATGACGTTATATAGCAGTGGGCTGACATGATAAAGAGAGTTCAATTTTTGCCTTCAGCATAATCTTTTTAAAAGATATTAACCAGTTTATCTATGTGAGAAATTGTGACAAAATTCATTTTTATTTGTAGTCAATTTTCTTTAGGTTTTTCATAGCAATTTGTATAGCTAAATAGTATTAGGATACACCACAGCCAGGGAAATTTTTGCGTTTTGGATACTGCACAGATATGGATGTAATCCTGTGTACATTTGTGCGTGTGTGTGTATGTATATGGAGACAGAACACAGTACATGGCAACACTGGATTTTTTCTGACATAGAAATACAACTATTTTTAAGGGCGAGAAGTAAGAGTTGCACACAGTACTAAAACTCCAAGCAGAGAAGAACATTTTTTCCAAAAACATGAGTAGTTTAAAAAATAAATATGGTTGCTGAGGTTGTAAATCTGATACTGCGGCTGCATATGCATGTGAATGATGGAACTCTGGGAACTGCATTGCTCATTAAGAAGGCAAATCAGATAAAGAGTTGGCACATAAATCAATATAAGCCATGAAAACAGGATTTAGAACTTCTCCAGAGGTGTGCAAACTCCAATAACTTAAACTGTTTAGCTCCTGTGTAATGCGTTTTTGGACTGTCTATCACAGCAGACTGAAGTCTCATGAGATTTATATATTACGGTGTACCTACCTATATCTTCTCATAACTTCTGGCCCTGGCATATAACCTGGAGTTGCTGTGGGTGCCACTGGCTCAACGTAGAGTTTTGCTGAGCAAATGGCATTTCCTTTTATATTACTCGCAAAGACAGTATAAATTCCTTCATCTTCAGGTAAAACGACAGGCAAACGCAGACTGGCACTGCCGTCTTGCAGAATTTCCATCTGGTAGCGCTCTCCATGCCTTATACGCTTACCGTCTTTGTACCATGCAATCTGCATGGAAAGAAACAGTGCAATGTTATGTGAGGTCTCCTAAAGACAAAGACCAAGTAATGACCCATGCATGCAACATATTACATCTTCCTATTTTTCAGCTGATGCATTGTCACAGCCATTAACATTTTTACTTGCAATAAGCAATACTAAAGTAACATGCTTTCACAGTAGCCTGAAACACGGGTTTTGGAGCTAGAAACGGATATATGGTCTATTTTGATGAAGACCAAAGTGACCTAGACAGGACTTGCTACTGTGTTACTCACTTGTGTGGGCTAACTCAGAGATACTCAGAATCAAGACCAAGTTACTGGTATATCTAACCTACCTTTGAACTGGCTAACCAACCTAACACTATTCTATTAAGGGACAAAAGGAAAATTCAGCTTGTTATCAAAACAAAAGACTGGGTTTCCTTTGTGTTTTTCTGTTTTCCATGCAGAATGTAAAATGCCTGACAATGAGATGATAAGGGATTTTTCAAGTAGAGCACCAGATGATTTTTTTAAATACATTCATGTCATACAGGTTTGGCGTACCTTTGGCAATGGATATCCAGTCGTCTTGCAATGGAAAGTAACTCCTGTCCCTTCAAAGGCTCTGTAATTCTTTAATCTTAAATCAAATCCTGCTTCTATAGCTTCAGATTCAGAAATATCAACCATCATCTCTTCTCCATCTTCTTCGAGAAGTTCATCTAAAGTGGTCTTAATAATTCGAAGTTCAATTTCCTTGATAAGTCTTTCTTCAAAAGAAGAAATATGGAATTCCTGTACAGAAAAGCAAGACCATTAGTTCTGTGTGTCAGATAATGACCTTGTAAAGAAGTGATTTATACTGGTAAAAAGTTAGTATACAAAATGAGTATGGAGTAATGAGTAGTGGTAGACATACCTCATCTTCTACAAAAGTTCTGACCATCACAGTATCTTTTGCCATTTTCTTTCTAATTAGGGCTTGTTCTTTTTCATATTCCTTTTCAAAGTCACCATATGAAACAGCTGGGGCTACCTCAGCCACTTTAGGTTCCTGTACATATGCAGTCACCTGAGTTTGGTACATCATTTCTTGTTGTGATTTTATGTAGGCTTCGTAATCAGCTAAGAGTTAAGAACATATTAATTTTGATAAGTTTTTGTGGTTTTCACTGGATTGAATAGAGAAAAAAAGTACAAATTATTATACTGGTTTTGGTGATTCAAGCAGAGTTTCTGTCTGTTGAACCAATAAAATACAAACAGCTATAAAATGCAGACTGATGCCCTCAGATGAGCTTTATAAACAGGTAAGTTTTACTGTGCTATTTAGGTGTTCTAGTTTTCAAAGTGGAAGCACCTGTAGAAACTATTTTACAATTTATTCCACCGTGGCTCTGTCTCCTGCAAACTTTCATGCATTTTTAGGTTGTGGAGTCTCCTCTGGAGACATTCAAGACCTGCCTGGACGCCTTCCTGTGTAATTTCATTTAGGTGTTCCTGCTCCGGCAGGGGGATTGGACTAGATGGTCTTTTGAGGTCCCTTCCAATCCCTGACATTCTGTGATTCTGTGATTTTTACAAGGACAATTGAAAAAAAAAAAAAATCAAGTTAGCTTCTTTCCCTGTAATAGAACAATCTGTTACTTGATTAACCTCCTTTCCCCACATCACTGTCTGAATGTCTTATGTAATGTACACTGTTATGGACATCAAAAAAAAGGTTCTTATAGCAAGAAATTCTAAGCAAAGGATACAAGTCCTTCAAGAACCTGGTGTCAACAAAGCCACCCTTTATGTTCCTTGCATTGACCAAACTAAGTTGCAAAGAATTTGCAGCATGATTTATTTTTTTTCCCCATTTAAAAGTTAGTTTTAAGAAATATTTTTCCCATTTATCTAAAATGTACCTTCTTCTAATAAGGAGACCGTTGCAGAAGCTTCTCCATATTTATTACGAACAATAATAGTGTATTCTCCGGCATCATCGGCAAAAGTCATGGAAATTTCAAGTTTGCATTCCCCGGTTTCTCTTTTGTAACTCACTTTGTATCTATAGAAAACATAAAAGTACAAGCTCTCGATGATTCTGTTTAACAGACCTTTTATTGAATTTGCTTTTAGTTACACAATCAGAATCACTCCCAACTTGTACAAGAGAAAAAAAAGAGAAAATTTGCAGGCAATTCTTGCTCAATGAATCTGCAGGACAGTACAGGAAAAACAACCATGCTGAAACTAGATTATAGGTCTACTTTTTTTCTGTTGTCACTAAAATAAATGGGATGCAAACAGCAGTACTGAAATATCAGATATCTAGTTATCAGACACAGTAAAATGGTATATGCTGTGTGAACATAGCTTGTCTTAATATGGGTCATTATAACATGATATATTTAAAGAATGCTACAAATATATTTTTTCCTCTGGTTGCTTTCTATAGACAACATTTGCATAAGCAGAATCAAGCATTACATAGACAGAATAAAATAAATGCAAAGCTTGTTCCTGATTTGTTTTTAAGGATATGTAGCATTTCTCATTTTATATGGTCTTTTGAATATTTGTATTTCAAAACTTAGCAGCCTTCTAAAGTCTCACATTAAGACATGATCCTATGACTTTTTCCTTTTCAAAAACAAAATTTCACAGAAATCAGTGATGTTATTTGGCTCAGCATCAGGAAGGGAATCAAAATTATGGTACTGTCAATTAATATTCTTTAAAATTATGTTTAAATATTTTTTGTGCACTGTATTCAAAGTACCTGTAGCCAGTCGTTAGAGGAACTCCACCTTTTTTCCAGTAGACATGTGGCTTTGGGTTGCCCCCTACTTGGCATTCAAAAATAATGCTCCCACCTTCAATTAATTTATGTACTATGGGTTTTCTTATGAAGAAAGGAGGTATTGGTTCTCCCGATACTTCCTCTGCTGCAGCAGAGACATCTTCCATTACAATATCCTTTGTCTCCACATAGCTGAAATAAGATTCCAGTGCAGACAAGTGAGCCAATATCTGAAGCTTTCATAAACAGAGTGCAATAAACTAATGACCACAGTAGGATTGGTCAGTAGGAATGTAACTTTACCGTTTCTCTTCTGCAAAAGCCTTCTCTGAAATGGTTTCTCGAGTCTCAATTTCTTCTGAAACTGCAAGACAAATATTTGACAGAGAGAGAAGGTTAAGAAGTTAGTTGGCTCAGAGGGCCAGTTACTTCCACTGAGGAAGCAGGTAAGAGTCTCCATTGGCCCATAATTGGTCTTTTCCTCATATTCTTACAGCCTTGTTACCTAATAGCCCTGGAATACAATTCAAGGCATATGTTGTAATTGGGAGGTGATAAAATGTCTAAGTTACATTACAAGTAACTTAGTTAACATGCAGTTAACAAAATTCTAATTTTCCCACAGTCATAAGTACACTTACCCTTCACATGTAAGTGGCAAGATGTGCTGACACTTCCAGCTTTATTGGTAGCAGTACAGGTAAATCTTCCACTGTCTTCTGCAAAGGCTTCACGAATCACAAGACGAGCAAGCCCTGCTTTAAAAGTGATCTGGAAGTCCATTGAGCTCTCAATCTTGTAGTCTTCCCTGTACCATGTCACAGTAGGTTGAGGATGACCAGAGATATGGCACTCCAGAGTGACAGACTCCCCTTCAGTCACAGTCTTATTTTTGAGGCCCTTTATGACAAAAAATAAGTATCACAGTCAGTATATATTTTCATTATTAAACAGGCACTTAAATAACTAAAATCTATTTGAATGGAAAATTTAATGTCTACTTCAAAACAATGTTCCGTTCAGCATTGTATCCAGGAAAAAAAGAGGCATTTTTCACAGGGAAGTATTTGAAACTGGACTGGGCATCTCTGAACATTACTGTTTTAACAAGGAAATGAAAAGGTAGGTTGATGTTTATGCAGTTCGCGGTGAGAAACCATTTCACTGCAGCAAACGTGAACTATAATTGTGAAGAATCACCCCCATAACAGACAATCTGAATAGTTTGTATCAGAGAGAAATTGTATGGCTGAGTAAGTCTAATATAGGGTTAAAAATACTAAGTAAAAAAAAAATAATTATCTGGTTTTCAAAGATCAAAGTTAGAACACAAAATGGGTGAAAACATAGTGTAAATCCCCTGGCCTACATGTGAATTACTTACTGAGACTAAGGTAGGTGGAGTAGCAGGGATTTCCATGGGTGTAGGAACTCTGGCAGTTTCTGTCACCTAGGTTGTTTAAAGCACAGTTAATAAACACCTAACAAAGCCAAAGACAAACAGCAGAATTTAGGTAAGAAAATAAATTAGGAGAAGGGAACTCATTGTTTGTCATAGGTAAATATTAAGTCTTTAAAAGGATTTGTGTAATACAACAAAGATAAAAGTCAGCAGAGTGCTGTAAAAGTGGAAAACTGCAATGAGGAAACAGCAAATAAATGAGGCTATGCTACGTTTTTAAGACGTAAGTCAAAGTGTCGGAAATTTGCTTAATAACATACCTTGGCTTCACCTTCTTTCCGCAACACTAAGTGTTCTTCCTGCACTGCTTCACCTTTAATGCTTACACCTGCCTCCTTTTTAGTCTCAATGTCATAGTGACTTTTGTAGGTCTCAGCAGCCTCTCCAAAGGGAAACTGTGGAGGGGCAACTGGCTCTGCTTTTATCCTGACTTCATGTGGCTTTAGCTGAGGTGGTTTCACAGGCTTAGTGATCTTTTGCACAGCAGAAGTAGCTGATAACTCTTTTTCCAGAGTGGCCATGGCAGATCCAGCTATTGAAACCTAGGGAACAGAAGAGAAAGAGTTACAGCTTTGTTGTTCTCTTGTTTTTAAAGGAGTCAGTATATTTCTTGAGCAGATTGCATATGCACCAGTTGTTTCCTTAGTTACTTATTTGTTGACAGTGCAAAAGCTATATATATAAAAACTACTTCAGTTTTAGATTAGTAGTAAAATACCAGAGATATAATATCCTTGTATTATTTTTGATGTGTCTACCATTCAAATATTTTCTGTTTTTTCACTGTAGAATTTGATCTTTAAATGGTCAAGAAGCTCTTAAGTGCCACATGAGAAATGTCCTTTAAATTTATTCACTTGAGGTCTCAGCTTTCCATTTCAGCAGGCTAATACTGCAATAAACAATACTACTAATTACATAACTGTCAGTGATTAAAATGACTGAAGATATTTCAAAATGTTATTGTAGGCATAATAACTTTGGAAAACATACATAAATCTTTAAAGAGAAAAATATTTTAGGGAATTCTTATAGTGTTTACTTATGTTTGAAGAAAAAAAACCAGTTCATTTTCTAAGTGAAAGGAGAAAGTATGCTTGAATGAGAATTAATCAAATGGAAACTTTTAATATTATGTGAAGGACTTGAACAGAAGAATGGAAAAAGTAACACTAAAATTGAATGGTGAAATATTATGCAGTCTGGATTTTTTCTGTTTCAAAAATTAGCTTATTATGTAGTAATCTGCAAGGAAGAAAGAGGCGTTGTTTCCAATGTGCTAGTGAACTGATGAAAATAATAAGATTGAAGAGGGATATCTTTGCTCTTTTAAAAAGCATAAGTTGTATGACAAATGTTCATGATTTTGCTGCATGACATTAAGTATTGAAGCTGCATCCTTAAACAGATTAAAAGCTTGTTTAAATAACTAATAACTACAAACCATATTTTAGCAGTTCATGTGTATGTTTACATCACTGCTCTTTATTAGTCAAACAAGCCAACAAAAACAACTGCAGAGAGCATAGAATTTTTCTTCTTGGGAAAGCACCATACTGGAGTGGGAGGAAAAGCCCAATGGAATGAGTGACCCACTGATTATTAGAAACGAGCATATTGCTCTTCTTGGATACAGTTTTCACTTCTTACCTCATATGTATGATCTGGTTTAGGAACAGCAATTTTGGAGACTGAGAAGTGAGGACTTGCTGTGCGAGGTCGTGGGTGTTCAACATGAATTGTTTTCTCAGTTTCTGTTGTTCTTTTTATCTACACAAAGCAATGAAAAAAGTTGTTGAGAATGGGATGCTGTTCTCCAAACTGAGATAGATAAAAGAATGCAATGTAAACTGACTCTAACCTCTGCTGATATATGAACTTCCTTCTTTTCAGCAGCTGAAATATGTTTCTCAGGAGGAATATAGACAGTTTTAACTTCTTTACTGACAACATGACGTTCTGCTGGGGCCTCAGCAACATGTTCTGTTACAGCACGCTCTTTATAGCCATATTCCAAAGTTTTCTGCTTTGCATAAGCTTCATCTGCTTGTTCTGGTTCCCAGGGTGATCGAACACGTGCCTGATCAACTGCTGCAACAACTGTAGCTACAGCTTCAGCCTTTTTTCCAGCTTCAGTCTACAGATAACATTGGCAGAATTTATACAAATATTCATAATTATGTTAAAGGCTTGCATATCTGGCAAATACTTATAATGGTCAGTAAAGTATATTCCAGACAAAGAGAGAGTGTATATATATGCAAAAGTAATAATGTAAACATCAAATGTGTTCACCCATAAATATACTTCAGAGTCAGTAGATTCAAATATAGAGAACATATCTATGCTTGTGTGCTTTACACATATCAATATTTGTATACAAGCCCATTTTTAATACTTTATAGTCACGTTTATGGATATATTTAAGAGTATGGCAGGTATGTAAACGTGCAAATAATTTTAAAGTCAGTGTGCTCATCAGCTCCATATAGCTATTAGATGCTACTAAAAATGTGGAGAATGTGTCTAGAAATTGATGTGAATGTATTAACTAAGCCATATACCCATAATATTTTTGCCACGGGCAAATATGTTAATTCAGTGCTAATCTATTTTAAATTATTTTACAAAAGAAGGAAAAATGGGCTTTCTGAGAAATCAGAAGTGAATGCATTTGTATCAGGACTTTTATGTGTTTCTAATAACTGATAAATACTGGCAACTTCTGTGTTATCAGGTCCAAATTTCTGCCCAGTCAGCCAACAGTAGGTGATAGGAGGATTATGACTAGCGTTTATTATTACTGTCATAACTGATCGGAATGTAGCAACAGAGTATATTGAACATATGTCTTGTAGATGGGAAAAAAACCTAATAGATAATTTCATGCTGATTTTAAAATCATTATCAGCTTAAAATAAAGTAACTTAAGCAAAGCCAAAATGTGATTGTTTACAGAGGGGTTTTTTTATTATTAAAGTACTGTTTACGTAACAGGGACCTCTTATTCAGTATCATTGCCAATTTCAAAATAATTGCTTATACAGACTTGAATTGTATCCTAAATTTACATCATCTAACAAATAACACTAATATCTTAGCAGTCTGACTCCTCTGAGTGAGTTTTATATGCTATGCTACATTAATTATATCTTATAAAAGTATTTTATGAATGTATCATACTGTTTCTAGCAAAGTAGATAAATAGAGTTTAAACAAAAGCTGTTGGCAACTATGTTATTCTTTCACATATGGGAGTTCCTGGCTAAATTATAATGGAAAAACTTTTCTACTGTGGAAGTCCTACTGGAACAAAGCAGTGTCAACAAGTGTCTTGTTATCAGAAGTAATAAACTGAACAGGCTTGAATGGATGTTAAAATTTGTACTGTACAAAGAACAATACAATTGAAACCTTAATAAGGAGAGGTTGCTTCATTTGACAACCATAAAATTGTAAGGAATTACCTTGTAGAAAAAAAAGATTGCAGAGTCAGAAATTTGAACAAGTAAACATTACTTGAAAGTCATTGGTAGGGAGTAGGCTTTCACAGAGAAATCAAACTGTAATCTTAAAAGCGTAATTTCCAAATGAGAGGAGTCACAAGCCTCAGAAAGGTACTTTAACAATGGGAAAACATTTTGGAATGGGTACAGGGAAGGAAAATTAAGGGGTTAGATCCTTGTACACTGCACACAGCTCTGTATTATATGTATACCAGTAAGTATTGTTAAACCCTGACACCTACTTAAATAAAAGTAATTTTTTAAAAAAGTTAAAATGCATTTCAGGAGGGAATCAGTCCATTCCAAAGGTCAGTCAGAAAAGAATTATGGGCATCTTATTAATAAAAATATTTAGGACAGAAAGATAGAGGTAGAATAATACAGTGAAATTAACTGTAGTTCTAAAAGTTTGCAAGTGTAATAAATCTTACAAAAAATGAGCTGGAAATGTGTAGTTAGTATTTTTGAGGGACACATAAGGTTTGAGAGGAAGAAGAGAGGATAAAGTAAATAAGAAGAGAGGATAAAAAAATAAATATGGTTGTAATAGTGCTATTCACCTTTTCATGGGTTATGCTCACTTGTTCTTGTTTGGTAGCAATTCCTTCTTTACTTTTCGATATTATGACTCGTGGTTTAGGTTTATCAGTTGTAATTACTACCTTAGGTACAGAAGGTTTCATATCTTCCTTTCTTATCTAGTTTTTATGGTAAAGAAAAACAATCATAATCAATTATGCCTGTTGTCAAAATTACACAGCTTTTTGGGAAGTGGGATAAAGTTTCAGAATGTTTATCAGTAAGAGAAAAATATCACCTGAGGAATGAAATAATTCCTTTGTACATACCAAGTTATAGCCTATTTTATATGCTAGCTGAATGGAGTGCATTCAGTCATTACACAATGCGTTAATCTGTGTGTGAATTAGAGAAGAATCCTCCCACTTCCTAATTAATTGTGATAGATCATTGTTATGTTTTGTAGGAAAAATAAGTATTAAAATAAAAATAAAAATAAGTATTACTGACTTAATATTTATCAGTAGATGGAAATATTCCATCAGTTACTCCAATAAATAATTGTTCCAAATATGTTACAGCAGATGCATTCAGTTCTCACACAAATATGAACTTAATTAAATCAAACTCCACACATCAATATCATATCATGAGGGAAAAACTTTACAATTTATCTTCAGAAATCTACCTTCAGACAAAAAAAAACAAAGATCATTAAACATTAGGTACCCTGGCAATAAAAGGATCTGTAGGAAGGGCAGCTGTGCTCTTCCTCTCTACACAGAACTGCAATGAAGTCAGCAGAACTGGACCTGCAATGCTGGGTCTCTAACTGGAATACTTTGCTTTATAAAGTTTTCATTTTGTAATATTCTCTTCATAGAGAAGCAGAGCAAAGACATGTAGCACATTTGATGAAGAATGAGGTTTTATAAACTTAGAGTATAACAATGAGCTAAACATCTGTAACGTTTATTTACCTTTTCATGAGCACTGTGCACTTGCTCATGTCTGATAGATATTTCTTCTCTAGCTCTTGATATTCTTTCTTGCTCTTTGGCTTTGTCTGTGGCAATTATTACTGCGGGTACTGGAGCTTTCTCTGGTTCTTTTCTTACCTGGAAGTTTACAAATAAAGAAGTTTATATATGGTTTAAAAATATAAAGTATGTGATTTTTCATACATTTGGAAAAGAGGAGACAAATGAGAGGGGTACAAATGTCAAACTCTGGATTGCAAAATCCTCTAGTCTGGAAACAACAATAACATAAACAGACTTTTATAAAACGTATACACATTCAGCATAAATATAATAAAACATTCCACAAATGCTTACTTTGCTACTGAAAGCTGTAATAAATTGGATCAGAGAAAAACTGTCCTGCATCATGATCGGATTGAGAAAGTGCAGGATATTTAGAAAAGTTTCAGGTACCTTGCACTTTGCCAGGAAGTTCAATTGTAATCTGCACATAAACACGTAATTTTTTGCCCAGGTGGATTTCTGTTTCTCAATACTTTAAAGATAGGTTACACTTTCTTACTCACACATTTCAGCTAAAATGCAAATGTAACATTTCTCTATAAAAGCTGGTCTTCCATTAAATCTCATTTATCTGATAAAACACATGCTGAAATAATCTGAATTCAAATCACTCATCAGCATTCTCAAAATTTATTTCAATGTAGAATGAATTTTTCCTCCTTTTTCTCGCCCACTGTGCTGCCAACAAACAAAGCAGGCTACAAATGGCAAGCTTAGAAACAAAACCAGAAAAAAAAAGGAAGATTTAAGAGGTATTTCCTACATGTCAGTTATTTAAATGATTAAGAATCCTATCTAGTAAATCACCATACAATATAGAAAAAATAGGGTTTTTTCTAAGATAATATTTTGCAAGTTTATCTATCACATTCTTAGGTACTAATAATGGAAATGAAATGAAAAAGGAAATACAGACATCATCAAGGAGAGATGGGAGAAAGATAGCAATGGACTAGAAGAATGAACATATATAAAAGGGAAAAAAAATATTATGGTATGTCATTTGTCTTGTTCATAGGCCTGTGTTTTTGATGAGATATTAAATTGTTGAACAGGGTTGGTATGATAATCATAGGTAACATCTGTATTCACCTTTTCATGAGAGATGTGCCTTTGTTCTTGAGAAGTAACAATTCCTTCTCTAGTTCTCGATATTACTGTATGTTTTGTGGCTTTGTCACTGGTAACTACTACCGTTGCCTCCTTTCTCATCTGAATTTTATAGCAACAAAAAAAAAAACAACCAAAGCCTTAAAAATAATTTTAACAAATTGATCATCAAAAGAGGAGGAGAAGGAAAAATAAGAGAGGAATGCAAATGAAGGCAAAATATTAAGGGAGAATTTTTTTATTCCTAGTGGGTAAATTATAAATGAGATAATAGAGGAAAAGCTTTATGAGTGTAAGAATAATGTTAGACAATAAATGACAAGGGAGAATACAGGATCACGTTCATAGAAGGCATTCTTAAACTTAAGAACAGTTTAAGAATGGGAAGCAATGGAATAAGTGATGCACAAGCATTCCTTCAAAGTGCAGATGCTCTATACGAGTATGCATGCTTTTGCGATTCACTAGGTAATATCTTGTTAATTCCTCACAGTGAATCATGCCTTGTTTGCATGTTGGATGAAGGGATAAAAGGGAAACCATAGAATGTCTGTGCTCTATTTCTACCTGCTCCTGAACAGGCTGAACGTGGACTGCAGTCATTGCTGTCCTTTTAGCAGTTTGCTCTACAACAGCTGGAGCTGGTTCTCTCACCATTGCTTGATCCACAGCAGCAACAACCGTAGCAACAGCTGCTGTTTTTTCACTGTCTTTTCTCACCTATATTAGTCACATCAAAAGACATTTTTTCATGTTTTGCATACATTCAGAAGAAGCACAAAGCAGGTACAGAGACAGAATATTGCAAAGAAGCATTTAAATATTTGCAGCAGAAATCTCTCTCAACAGCAGATACACTCACGTCTTTATACACAGCCTCTCAGATTCCATTTAGCAGATCTATTCAGCATTGGTGAGTCCACACATAAAGCAAAATCAATGTTTTTTCCTAAAGTAGACTTTACCTCTCTAGCACCAGCTGCAACTTCACCAGCAGTAGCACCACTAATGGTAACTTGTTCTTGGACCTCGTATCTCCCCTCCCATCTTTCTTCAGTTCTTATTTGGGTAGCACTTGTAGATACTCTTTCTTCTTTCATCTGGGCTTCTGTGGTTGCAGTATATCCTTCCTGCTTCCAAGGAGGAAGGACTTCAGGCCCAGCTGTTGTCACTACATGTGTTTTACGGATTGGAGATGGAGATTTCACTGGTCTAATAGGTGAGGTGGAGAGTCTTCCAGCAGGAGAAACTGACCTAATGGAAAAATAAAGTATGAATATAATGAATGTAGTGTTATATAACAACAACTATATAAACAACTTCATCCTGAACTTGAATTCATGCCCCATTTCAGGTATCTTCAGTACTTTGTAGTTTGATTTTTAAAAAAGTTTTTAAGGTGTTCTACTTGTAAATTACACTTTCCTGGTTTTAACATGCCTAATTAATGTGTGTTTTTGTCATACGCATAACAGTAACATATCTTTGTAGTAGCTTAGTTAGATTTCCAAAGAGAAATAAGGGCAAATGTCAAAGAGCATTTCACTTAAGCACATATATTTAAAATCAGTAGTTTCCATTTGGTCTATCTTAATTCTCCTAATAGGAATAATATAAAAGGCTGACAGGCTGTATTACATATTCTATTTTTGGCCCAGTCTCTGTAGAGAGACAAAATCATTAGCGTAACTGCTCTTTGTAAAAATATAATGTGGCAGCCACCTAGCAACAGCATAACTGTATCTACTCCTGCACCACATTTAATTTCCATGTGTCTTTCATATATGTGTTCAGACTCCAGGCAAGATTCTGGTCATGGCCTATATTTTTTCCCATACTTACATTTACAATTCTCAGCCACAATAATTGGCAGCCACTTGAAAGTGCTAGTTTATAAATTTTGATATTCCAAAAATTCAATCCCAGTCCTAGCATATAGTTTTAAAGCATTTTTCAAAATGCTTTAGAAGGCTTTCTAACTTAGATTTTCTTTGAGAGGAATTTTTTTATGCTGTTTCCCAGATAATGTTAACAAATTGCAGTAGGGGGCAGCAGCATTATATTAATGTTTAAATTTTTATTTCTAATGTGTTGTATGTCTAAAAGTGGTTTGACTAGCAGGGGAGTACTAACTTCTAGTTCCATATACACTCTAGATGGCACTATTGAATTATTCTTTCACCTATGCATGTTATTAGGTATTGCTAGTTATTGCTACCAATCCATTTCTTCCTGTCCTTGCAAGTTATTCTCAACAGGGTAAAATTCACCAGCATACCTAGCTCTGGCAATTTAAATGGGGCTCTTCTAAGCACTCAACTTGGAGAAATTCTTGCCATGATGCTGGTGCTTCAGGATGCTGCAACTGCAGGACTTCCAAAGCAAATTTCTCTTTACATGTCTCTCAGCACAGACCTCCTGGGGTCTTCTAGACCACAAGCTCTGCTCTTCAAATCACTTACTTTCCCTCTCAAGACCCTTTATGCAGCAGAGCCAAACATTTTTCCATAACCACATTTACCTTGCCAACTTTCAAAACATTATTTCTGCACTCATTACCAGCACACACCTAGATGTGCTCACTTTTTTTACATATCCTTCCATTCTGTTTGCCACTCACCAGAGTATCACTGCTCTTTACTCTGTTAATCTAAAATAATCAAGGGTCAACTGCTCTACTCTTTTCACCTCTTTTATCATGAACTTGGGGCTTTGAATGTGACTTCAGCTATATGTAGAGCAATCAAATGAGATTTATTCTCTAAAGGATTTTCTTCCATATGGGATAGAAAATTTACTTCAGAAGCATGCATTTCCATAGCAGTGACAAACATAGCACATTATGGCTCACAGAGTAAACTCAGTCAGTATTAAGTCAGTGCATCCTTCCATTTTGTACTGTGCTCTCATTCTACAGCATTACTGTTATTTGTGAAAGTGATTAAAAAAGCAATCTTGTTTGAAAGAATAATAAGTTTACCTTACTGGAGAGGGTGTTGGTGCTCTGACATGTCTTACAGGGGACGGTGATTGCCTAACAGGTGATGGTGATTGCTGTCGTGCCATTTGTGCTTTTGCAGCAATTATTGGTGGGGTTGGTGATTTTGATGTAGGTCTAGGAGGCATTCGTGGAGGTGCTTTGTGTGGGAGCTGTTGGGCTGTTGCACCTTCTATGACTGTTTCAACACTTGTAAGTGATCTGGCATCAAAGTGGGCTTCAATCTTCTACAATGAAATCAAGAAAACAAGTCTGAGGCACTGTAGAAGTAACAATCCACATTTTAGCCTTACCGGCTTTCTTTTTGAAAAATATACCTTTTCAATTCTGGCTTGTCTTGTTTGTGAAATCTGAGCAGTCGAAACAATTGTCTTTGTCTTTTTAGCAGGAACGGCTTCTTCCTCACCTTTTGGAAGAGAAAAAATGGTCAGGAGAATTGCATATGGCAACAAACAATAAGCAGTTGCAGAAATTAATGAATGATCAATTCAAATTATATACAAATGTATATAAACAGGGAAAGAATTAAGCAACCATCTGTTTTTCCTGCAGTATCTATAGACAGATAATTGTGAACACAGTTGAAATAATATTTCTGCATTATTATGTAATTAGAAAAAAACTCCAAACAAACCAAAACACATTTATTGTAGATTCTTCAGAATCAGTCCTGGATCTCAAATGACTACACAGGCTGGAAGCCTGACTGAGGTGAAATCCAAGCAAGACTGTTCTGGGTAGAATGTTTCACAGCTACAATTCTCCTCTATCCAAGAACTGTTTTCATTCTTACCAGGCTCATTTACAAGACCATGTACAGTTGTGCAGTCTAATATATCTATTCTATCAAAGCCAGCTGACAAACTTTGAGAAATCTACAGAACAAAGTGGGAACAAGTGAAAACATCCCCCACTTTTTTTCCTTTTACTGTATCCTCAGCTTAAAGAAGAGCCATTCTGAATAAAAGGTTCCTTTAAACTCTCAGACAAAAATCTTTGGCAAAGTTCAGCAAAGACACTGCTTTTTCACAGCAAGTTAATCATAGAATGGTTTGGATTGGAAGGGACCTTAAAGATCATCTAGTTCCAGTCCCCCTGCCATCAGCAGGGACATGTTCCACTAGATCAGGTTGCTCAAGGCCTCATCCAGCCTGGCCTTAAACACTTCCAGGGAGGAGGCATCCACAACTTCCTTGGGCAACCTGTTCCAGTGTCTGACCACCCTCACAGTGAAAAACTTCTTCCTAATATCTAATCTAAACCTCCCCTCTTTCAGTTTAAACCCATTTCCCCTTGTCTTGTCATTAGAACAAGTTAATAACTTTTGAGAAAGAAGTTATAAGTGAACATGTTGATATAACTTTGAAGAAGTGGTGCATATTGTACCATTACAACAATGAATGCTCTCTTATTTTCATGGCTTGCAACTTCAACTCTATTACCTTGAATTAGCAATTCAGCTGTTGA
Organism: Antrostomus carolinensis; assembly: GCF_000700745.2. Lineage (NCBI taxonomy): Eukaryota > Metazoa > Chordata > Aves > Caprimulgiformes > Caprimulgidae > Antrostomus > Antrostomus carolinensis. Next base: position 50,415 of record NW_010321125.1, read on the forward strand.
AGTAGCACGTCCCACATTATTTGTGGCATTTACTGAATAAGTACCGGAGTCTTCAGGATATGCTTCTGCAATTATTAAGCTGTAAAGGTCTCCTTCTTGTAAAATTTGAAAATCGGGGGAGCTTTGGATTTCTACTCCATCCCGATAGAACTTCACCACAGGTGTAGGGATTCCAGTCACTTTCACGTCAAGTCGAACTTGACTTCCCTGCCTTGCAGTCATGCTCTGTAGTCGTTGTGAGAAGTTTGGTGGTGCTGTTCCAGCTGCAGTTTTATTGAAGAAATAAACAGAAAAACAATAACGTCTGTTAAAAAGAACTGTAAGGCTTAAATATTTTAATTACTAGAAGTGTACAATGTCTACTTCTTCTTCACATACTACTGACAGATTATACTATCTTCTCAAACATTCAAAACATTGAGTTGACTTGCCAAAATGCAAACACCTTTAACTTTTCCATGTGTTTAAAATTTCTGATATTTCTGATTATGCCCACAATTGCAAATGTTTCTAGAATTAGATATACATTGATTATAACCATAAGTAGTAAACACATTCTCTTGGGTATGGCCCTTTATGTGCGTTATTCTGTTAAATATAATTTATATCATTAAACATCATTAAGGGCTCCATCCTACATAGTTTTATCTTTTCTTTTATGTGTAGATTGAATGTAGCCCATGTGACAGATCACATGGGCAGAAGTATACAGGGCTAAGCCAGAAGTTTGTAATTGTGATTAAGAGTTTATAAGATCAAGATTAAACTTTATACTGTTAACATGTAAAGGATGCTTTTAGAAATTACTGGTGAGAATATATGCCAAATTTCAGGCTACTTTAGGAAGAAGAATTTGGTTTGATATTTCTTTGCTAATCATGTACTTAAAATCCAAACTTTTTTCATTATCTGTGACACTCCTATTGCTCTCTTTCTCACATTGCTGGCAGAGAGAGGTGCCTTTCTTTAGCTGCTTGGTACCTGTGACAAGTAGCTCAGCAGTACTAGTTGCTTGCCCAGATCCATTGGTGGCTTGTACGGTGTATCTTCCACTGTTTGCTTCTGTCACGGTGGGGATCACCAGTTTAGCGCGGCCATCACTAAACGAGATCTGCACACCGGGCAGAGTTGCAGCAGAGAGAACCTGGCCATCCCGATACCAGCTCACCTCGGGAACTGGGAAACCTAAAGAAAAAGGAAGACAAAAGGAGATTAAGATGCTATGAAATGTCAGATATCCAAAATTACCATAATACTAACTCATGTATACACAGTTATGGTAGAGTGTAATGGCACAGGTACAGATCTATGATCATACGTTCAGTGACACAGTAGTAAGATAATTTCTCTAAAAAAATGACAGAGCAATAGAACAACTGCACAGGCTACTGTATTTGGAAAATCACTTGAATAAGGAGTGGACTGTAGCATTTGGCAGTCCTGCTGAGGAATCAAAATTATGAGGGGGATGAATGGATGCACTTGAGGTGTTTTTTTGTTTTGTTTTTTAATTTGTTTGCTAGTATCTAAGTAATATTGCTAACAAAATTATCTATTCCAATAGTTTGGAGACCAGGTAAAAATCAGAACTTCCAACCAAATAGTTGTCCTAACGCTAAATGATTTTATAAAATGAAGTGGCAGAAAAAGTGACTGTTGTAGACATTCACATCAAGTGCTATTAATGTTTTGGGCTTTTGTTTTTTTATCCTGGAGTCAATTCTGCTTGAGTTTGGTGGAAAACAGTTATCTGGAATCAGTTGATCTGTTGTTGCTCAAATATATTCTTTTGTTGCCAGGGTCATGAGCTAAGACTTTTCTGGCCAGAAGAGTTTCATCCATATCTACAGTTGCTTTTTAGCTTTAAATGGTGTTTTTTTCATTCCTAGTGGAAATTCTCTTCCCAGTGTTCTACTCAGCCAAATTTATTGAGCAACTGAAATCCATTTGATGAACAGGTAAAATTTTTATATGAGCCACATATAGATAACAGCTAATTTAATGGGACAGTTCCAGCTCAAAGTCTTTTTTGTAGTTCTAGAACACCATTTCTCCACAAATTTACTCCATGTACTTCTCCACACAAGCCAAATCACCAATCACATTGCACAGGAGCTCAGGAATGGGATCTGAAGCTGCACTTACTAAAGCCACTCTGATTTTCCCAGTTCCACCCTCTGTGCTTTGAAAAACCCCAGGACCACAGGATTCTGCTTCCTTTCTAGAGTATTCTTCCTTTCTAGAGTATAAACTAATTTAATTATTTGGGGTTTTAATGTGCCAGGAATATGACTGTGTGAGACTAAAGTGAAAGAGAGGCTGAGATATGTAGATTGAAGCTATTACTGGCTGTCTACAGTCACATCAGACTTAGGAAAGTTTGAAATTTTACTTACAGTTGAAAAACTGCTTTTTAGATATATGTAAATAGAAACACACACACAGAGAAAGAGAATGTGGCCAGTTTTAGAGAGGATTAGAAATCAAAAGGGTAAAAGTACAATCAACCATTGTTAATGTCACAGATGAAAGTTATCAAATAGCCCTAGTGGGGTTGGTACAATTCAATTTTGTACAACTGCTATAGGACAACTTCGGCATTATCACCATGAATAGAGTATCCAGCAGATCTCACTGATTTAATCCAGAGCTATGTGTCTTCAACATTTGTGCAAATTAGTTTCAAAATGTTTTAAGCTAGGCAACCAAAAATCATATTGTCAATAGTTAATTTCTTGAAACACTGACAAAATGTTTTATTTTCTTGGTACAGCATCATATGATGATTAGCAAACATGGTAGGTTGAACAAGGCCTACATTTTTAAAAATAATCTGTTTTGCAGTCTCAAACTGGTATGTTCAAGTGGTCCAAAGTTAGGAGCCATTTTAAAAATCTGAGCCCAAATTCATATTAAAAGAAATTCAACTTCACAATTTTACTAGCACTCTGCTAGTCCTTTGCCATGAAACTGGGGATTAAAAGGTAAGATCTACTTCAGATAATAGGTATTTTTGCCTGGACTATATGGAGTAGGGATTTACTTTTATATGTGCCAAATTATGCTATGATTTGAATATTAATTATTAGGACATTCTTTTTCATTTTATAACTGTCTTTGGGGTTTTTTTTTGAGCTTTATTGCCAAAAGAAGAAAATGAACTTGAAGTACCTCAACTTCACTGCTTAAGTAATTGAATTCAGTTAGATTGCTCTCACAATTACGTTAAGTGACAGGAACTGCCAACCTGTGTACAATCTATGTACTGCTTTCAACAAAATGCAGAGTTTAAAGGCTGGCTTGCACTGGGCAATACCTGAAAATATTGGTTCAAAGAAGGTTAAGTGGAATACAGGTTAGTTTTTTTATGAACAAATTCAATACTTAATCAGTACTGTGGAGAAATGAGATTTGGCACAGATCTAATGTCAACAGCACTGCAGACCTTCTCAACAGTGACGTGCTGCCTCATGTCCCCTCAGTTACTGCTAACCCATTAGGGCTCCCCTTGTGATGATGTCCTAGCTGCTCTGGCATTTACTGCTTTTAATCACAGAATTTATGTCTTCACTTTCTGAGTGCAGGGGGAGGTACTGGATGTTTTATCTGATATCAGGCCTTTGTAATGTGGCACTTCATTCACAGTCTGATACAACAGTACAATTTATTTGTTCTGTTTTACAAACTGAAAAATTGTATCTCAGGTGGCTGCTAAGCTCTTCATAGTATTCTTAGGTTAACTGGGCTCTTCACATTCGAATTGTAGCTCTGTATTAATACTTGACTTGTATATAAAAGCAGTGTTATTGGAGATAAACTGAAAGTCTGAACTTCAAATTCACAATAATTCATGACAGATACGAAGGGTAGACAATGCAGCAGAATAAAGCTACATAAAAAATGTGTCATCCATTACTTATGCAATTAGTTTAAGAAATAAAACTTCAATATTTTTTATGCATTAGAAAAACAAAGTGCCAAGCCACTGTCAGATCTGCCAGTCTTCGTGGATGCTTTTGGGGCAGGGAAGATATTGAGAATCCCACAATGTGAATAACAGCTAAGAGGAGATTGGCTCACATGCTATTAGGGACTAAAATACAAATATGGTATATGCTATTAGAAAAAGTGCCATATCTCCTATTAGTAAGAAATCAAGTTCTCCCAAGTACTCCATGATATCGCACAAATGAAAATAGCCAAAATCACATATTGAGCCATAATATTAGCATCCTAACCTGTTTTGATATATTTTGTAATAATATATATATATTTTGTAATAATATATATTTTGTAATAATAAATATTGTAATCATCAGTGGAAAAAAACTTTTCATAGAAAATTCACAGTGCAGAGACAACAAAAAAAGGTCAGGACAATTAACTGAAGAGTAGAAAGCCAACTAAGAGAATAAGGCATGGAAAAAAATCATAGGTGTAGACTACAGGACAGGTTCAAACATCTTGTATGAACCTTGTGTGAGACAGTGTTACCCAAAGGGACCAAAGGATGAACCACAGTGGATTAGAGATATCAGAGATCTTTACAGTTGGACGGATCATGTGTTTGCACCTGTCACAGAGCATCTGAGTAGTGTTTTATGGTATGTGGATCATCACATTGCTAATGCCTGTAAGACAATATAACAATCCCTGAGCAGGAACACGTGTCATTTCTCCTTAGTCACTGCTGAGGTCAGAGGCCCTCTTAGAACAGGGTGTTGGTTATCTGGTAAAGTTATCTTGGGAGTTTGCATGGGGGTTTGCACAAGATCGGGTGTTTTGATAGTGTGTAGACTGGCAAAATGAAGTATCCTTTAAAATTACATGGAATCTTTAAATTACATCAACAAATTATGTTAATCCAGCCTTGTGCTACCATCATGATCAATACACTCATCTACTATCCAGCAAACTACAGTTTTCTACCCTCTTCAGTGGCCACATGGACCTAGATTTTGCGCTTTTAACCCCCCTGCTAGAACTCTAGAATCAAGTAAACTCAAGGACACAGAAGGTAGAAAAACATTTTAGCCAGAGTAAGGCTCAGCACTAGGTCAATGAATATGCCTTGCCTTTTGCACCTTGACGTCTCCTTCTGTCTGATCATCATCCAAACAAGATTACTCTCTCTGCACCCATATGAAGTTCCCTTATCAGCACAGTATGTATTTTTATGTATATACTTTTACTGCTATTTCCTCACAGTTTTGGCAATTCAGCCTGAGAATTAGACACCAGTCTCATTGGCAGGATGACTAGCTATTCCCTGGGAAGCCTTGTAACTTTATGCAGTACGTTTCTGGATATGTGACAGTACCTCACAGAGCTCAACAGTACTCTATGATGTGTATACATATATTCCCATTTCAGCACTGATCTTTACCCATTCAGATCAGATTATGATCTATGAAAAGTGTTATCATTTGTTTTAGCATAAACATTGTAAAAAATGATAACACAAATAATCAATCTTGCAAGAAAGAATCAAAACCTTACCACTGATATGAGCCTCAAAGGTTGCGGCACTACCCTCCAGTGCCACAACACTTTGCAGTGGCTGCGTAAATGTTGGTGCTTTTGTCGTCATCTTTACAGGCACTCTGAAAACAACAAAAACATAATTAAATATCAGTGGTGAAATTGTTATACGCACATCCTTTTTGCTAGATTTTAGGAATATTTGTCATTATTTTTGTAACCATTTACTCTTCTCAGTTTTAAATTACATTGACCTGGTGAAATGTGAAGACTGTAGGTTTTCAAAAAGTTGCATAGCAAATTACTCTAGGGCACACTTGGCTAAGTTGTATGTGAAACTGTTATATTTAGTGAAGCTGTGATTTGGCATTACAAGTATGCAGCAGGAGAAAAAGTTCTGCGTGACTCATTGCATGACCTTGTGCAGGTCATCTAGCCTTTGTTTGTCCATTAATCTCCTTTACCTAAAGAGAAAATAATCTCCATTTAATTTTTTTTAATGTTTTGTTGGTGCAAAGCATTTGCATTCTCCAATGGGAAGACAACTAGATCGAAGTAGCAACTGAAAAAAATGTGAAGGTCTACAACCTATTTGGCATTTAATAAGAGAAAAAAATGCCAGGAGGATCTCTTTTAAAAGTAGTCTGTAAGTAGTGAACAATTTCATTTTACACAGAAGCATATTGGCATTAAAGATGCAGATAAAATTCTACTCTTTCTTAGAGAGTATGTCAGTGGAATTTTGAATATGGGAAGACAGCCACCTTTGAAATGTGAGCTAAGATATAAGGTAGCCAACTGACACTGATGGTTTAAACAACTGCAGATCCATATGAAATCTGAAAAAAAAAATAGTGTGCTTTCTCTTTCTATGCCACAAGATCCTACTTTGAAATAGCACACTGACACTCTGTATCACGAGTACTTTATATTTGCATGAACATATTTACTGATTTTGAATTGTGTAGGTTTAAAAAATGTAGCTAGTACCTTAATGTATCATACATCTATTAATGTTACAATTTCTCATTAAAAAAATTCCCCTGAGAGCATATCATGTCTTACTAAACGAGGGTTAACCTCATAACCTTCTCAATCAATCTCTCTCTCAGATTTACTGTTGTTTAATTTGGCTTTTGCACCTCATTTTGTGACAGTCCCAAGCTTAACTGAAAAAATAAAGAGAAAGAGAAGTTTCTTTCACTATGAGCCAAATATATGCTACCTTTCAAAAGGGTGAAATTTCTTCATGACATGAATTCCTTCATTGAAATCAGTGCCTGATATCTACATAGAAAAGTTGCGCAAGAGTAGACCTAGATATTGTAGTGGGATGTTGAGCTGCTTTTTATTGCCTTTACTGGTTATGTGGATGCTTGTTCCAGCTTGACAGAGGAATGGTCTTTCATCAGAGCTTTTCAGTTTTGAGAGTGGGGGGAAATGAGTTCAAATTAGACAGAAATGACCAACATTTCATCCTAACACAACATTAGTTTCTGAAAGGAAAATAAAGACAAATCTCTTACATATAATTCACTAAGATCTACTTCAGTTATAACTACGTTTTGAAGCTCAGCTAAAATATATGGAAATAATCTTACAATATAATTCAATATTTTATGTGTATATATATATATATATATATATGTAATTTCCTGACTCCAGAATAGATTCTAAATCATTTAATTAAGCAGAATTGTCACTGAGTTCACACAAAGTTTATATATTTCATTGTCTAGGCAAATTTCAGTGATGAAGATCTGATCTTATATGGCTTTTTGTATAATTAGAATTGAAAGTATGCATCTGAAATGTCATGTTCCAGAAATAACCTTCCCAGCTATGAATGACAGCAGACAAGTGTTCCAGAGCTGCCATGTAATTGATACCTTAGCAGTTGATTCCCTTAAAAAGTCATCAGCGCTTAGCTGATACCATATGCATTTTATCAGAGCTATTCTTGGAGCTTCTCAGTTTATCTCTCAGTAGCATAACCTTGAACACTCCCAAAAGAAAGGAGTTTTTAAGTTAAGCAGATGGTTCCATCTGTTTTTCAAATCTTAATTTCTATGGTCTTTAACAATAAATATAAAAACTTTTTGCTGAATGTTATCAAAATTTAGTCCCAGAAATTTAAGACATAATCTTGCCAGAGAATTTAAGTGCTCCATGTCTATACTCTGAAACCTATACCCCACATGAGCAAATTTATAAATAATAGATCATATCAGGATTATTAATGACTGATAAAATACTCATTACACTAGCAGAAACATGCTACTAACCTGATCTCTCAAAGTGCCTGTAAGAGTGGGCTAAGCCCAACGAAATCTTCTTGAACGACGTCCTTATCCAGAGTAAGATTTTTTTAGACAATCCCAGCATGAGAATTGTAGAGCCTCTAATCATAAAAACAAAACTACACAGTCTTGACAGTGTAGTTTTGTTTTTTTGCAATCCCTACACCCGAGGCGAGGCGGGGAATGCACGACTGCTCAGAAGTGTTAACATAGTTGTTTTGCTTTATATACCCCAGCTCTGCTGACAGGTCTGCCTCATCATGTCAGTGCCAGTTCTGATTGGTTTCCTAAAAGAAAGTATCTTGTGAGAGGGGATCCACTCTGTGTAACCATACACCACCTTTTGGTTTGACTGACAATGCCAATTTTGGAAGCACAAAAGGGATTCACTGAGGAAAAAATCATCTGTTCCAAAGATTTTTATTTATAATTCACTTTCATCTATAATGTGCAGTTTATAAGCCATTGCAAATTTCCTAATCATAAGAACAAGATGATGAAAGTAATAAAGAAGCATTTCAGCAGAGGATACAGACAAGTCAGGAGTAGTCATATCAGTGAGATTCAGCCTTACTTTCTTTCACTATAAAACATCCAAGAAGCTACCAAATGCATCTGTCAATCACCAGACTAAATAAGTAAGCTGAGCTCAGACATGTGGCTGCACACTAGAATACACTGTTTAAATTGTTTTTTCCATAACTTTCAATTCTAAAATTGTATTTGGAAATATAAAGATTTGGTGCTCTTTTTTTTTTTTTTTTTTTTTTTTTTTTCTCCCCTTCACAATTTTTCTGTTGGATGTTCCAAGCAGTTAAGGTTAACAAACAATAGCATACAAAGTGTGGAAATATAAACTCTGTTAAAGTAAACTAACACAGACAACTACAGTAATTTCTAAAATAGAAGACTTTAAGTCTAACATCTTTTTTTCTAGACCTGTGGAGGCCTTCTACAATCATCCATGGAATAGCATATTGGTTGGTGAACTTCCACTAGCCCAGCTTCATCAGTCTATGCAGCTAGTTGTACCATTAGATTGGTTGTCTCAGCTGTCAGAATTAGAAGACTACTCTCATCTATAGCTGGAACAGGAGGTGTTTTACCACAACACCACATCTGCCTGCTGCCATTGTTGCCTTCTTATTCAGAAATCCTTTTCCTTCCCTATGGTATATAACACATATCTAGCAAACTCTTTAAGCACGTAACTGGCTCACAAGACTACTTACATGCTTAAAGTCAAGCACTTGCTTAGCTAATTTGGTAAATGGAAGACTTCAGTCTGCTGTTACCAAGATCCATATTGAAAAGGATCTCCCAGAGGATACCTAGAGAAGCAAACACAGCTGTACTTGTGTTTGAACACAACCTGAAGGAAACCTCCAGCAGGAACCACAGAAAATGGAGAGAGAGAATATGATTCCTGCAAGTGAGTACTACAATATAATTTGTGGATCTGAAGGAAACAAGAAAAGACATATTGCTATGATCTCATAAAATAACTTCAGAAATTGGATCTGACCTTTAGTTTACCCGTCCCATAAGTTAACTTTATGACTACTCTTAGCATGCAGCAGTAACAGCAGCAACAGAAACTGGAGGAATAATCTCTACACTGGTACTATCTGAACTCTCAGAGGTTGGGAGTCAGAGTACTATGGCTCATTTTTAACTTTTTGTTGCAAATAGATGTCAGAGAGCCTAATCTCCCTGAATAAGACTTAGTATAGTAACAAAGGCAAGTCTTCACATTAGTGGGGAGGACAGGTTAGCTCTACTAAAAGACAAAATATGTCCAAAGAAATCTATGTAAAGGGTATCTAATTTCTGATTCTAAATCAGATGCTAAATTAGCATATGGCTGGTTTTCTCTATATTTGAACACTCAAATATTCAGTGAAAAATCAAACTTAGAGAAAGAACACAGGTTAGTATCTATCTGCAAACTTAATAAACACAACCAGTTTAATGACTATGTCTAAGTCAAATAAACAAAGAAAAGGTTTATGAACATGTGATAACTTCTGAATGACAGAAATGTGCAAACTGTCACTTCTGAAGTTATCAGATGGTCAGAAATCCAAATTTTTCTATTTTAATCGAGTCAACAACAATTTGTGACAATAATAGAAAGTTACAAGGAAAAAAAATTGCTGCATTCAAATATATAAACCAAATACAATGTATTTTTAATATAAGTTCCCTATTTTTGTAAGTTTTATGTTTGCTTTTGATCACTACTAAATCTATTTCCATTCCAACAAAAGTTCATACCTTCTCAACTTTTTACTTCTGCTGGTGAATTCAGAAATTGAACAGCGAAATATTTCTCATGCTCTCAAGGACATATGAAATATTTATATCACATGCCTTCTGTTAACAGAATAACTATCAGCCCAGTGTGATTTCTACATGTTTAGTAGAAGGATGACTTCAGTCTTCTTATCATGTAGCAAAGATACTGCTGGTAAAAGCTACATTATTTCTTTGCTCCAGGATCAAACAAAAGTCAGATCCAGATAACAACAAAGACATTTTTTTCAGGCAGACATACAAATTGGGGATTGTTATGAAAAATTTCAGCATTTACTTCAGTCTGATATTGTTTTAAATATAAACTATATATTTCCAATATTACTATAGTATACATCTTACATTGTAGGTCAAAAATAAATTTAAGAAATAGCAGGTAAACTTTCACACAATGAAACACTGTGGGTACCAGCAATGATTACTTTAGTAGGCCCACATGAAGATGCCTTGAAAGTGTAAGATTCTAATGAGAACTTAAATTCCTTCTTTCTTGAACAATGAAAGCTTCAAACTGCCACTTAGGCAAGTTTTCAATGTGCTTTCCTGAAGCAGAGTTTCCTAATTCGTTTTTTATAAAAATCACATCCTTTTCTTCATTATTTGTCAGATAGCAATAGTGTACAGTTTTCTCTTTTTGAAAAAAAATTTGCTTTCCCTCCTCCCATCCACTTTCATTCTTTACACTTAGAAATAACTAAAAAAAAAATCTTACCTGTTAAACCATTAAATCCTGACCTGAAATCAAAATACATCTCCACCACCTTCACCAACTTCCCTTCCCCTGCAAATGCTATGAACACTACTTTGTTATGACACCTTTAGAACCTTAAATAAAGGCTACAAAACACATTCTATTCACAAGAATATCCACATTTGTGTACAGCAGTTGAATTCTGATAAGTTGCAGCATTTTCAGTTGCTAACGTCTCTTATCCGCGCTATTGTAATTGATTATGCAGGATATATCACAGAATCACCGGGGTTGGAAGGGACCTCAGGAGATCATCTAGTCCACCCCCCCTGCCAAAGCAGGTTCCCTACAATCCTTCTGCTAACGCAGGTTCCCTACACCAGGTTGCACAGAAAAGCATCCAGGAGGGTTTTGAACATCTCCAGAGATGGAGACTCCACAACCTCTCTGGGCAGCCTGTCCCAGTGTTCCGTCACCCTCACAGTAAAGAAGTTATTCCTTACGTTTGTACGGAACTTTCGGTGTTCCAGTTTTTGCCCACTGCCCTTTGTCCCGTCACCGGGTACTGCTGAAAAGAGCCCGGCCCCATCCATTTGGCCCCCACGACTCAGGTATTTATAGACATTGATAAGATCCCCTCTCAGTCTTCTCCAGGCTGAAGAGTCCCAGCTCTCTCAGCCTTTCCTCATACAGGAGATGCTCCAGGCCCCTCATCATATGAATCATTTTCAATACAAACTAAAACTTTGCTTCCGGAAAAGTTTTACTTGTTACTGGAGAAGGCACCATCAGTTGTTCCCAAAGCAGAAAAGACAACTAAGGCACTAACCAATTTTTGAAACTATATTTTAGCTATTTCATCTGTGAAGAATTACTGGGAACTGTGACTGAAGTTGAAAGGGTATAGAATACTTATCAGGGTTCATATTCACTGACTTCATGTTGATAATTGTCACTCATAATCTCCTTGGAAAAATCTAAGGAGAAGATTTACAGACATCACTTTTCCTTGTGTATTATTTCTTTATATATCATCCCTACACATTTACATGAGAACAAGGAAGGAATAAAAATGTTACTTAGCACCTCATCTTAGAAAACAGGACCCTACTAACAAAACCTGAGATACTGAGTAAAAATATATTTACTAACTGTTCCACTTCCTTCCACAAAACAATAATTAAAATCATAATAGTGGACAAATTTTAATTAGCATTGAGATACTCCTTAGAATATTACAGAAACATGCATCTTGTAAAATTTCACAGACCGTTTAACAAATTTATAGGCATCTATGACTTATAAAATGAAAAGGAACAAGCACACTTACCATGTTCCAGAACAGATCCATTCCCTGGGAACACTTGGCACAATAGCTGTGTTCCTCATTGGCAAAAGAATGTTACTGGATTTTTTTGTTTATATGTTTATAAATACCACTTCCTACTATTGTAAGAAAATCATAATGATGAACATATATAAAGATTCCTGTTTTGACTCACGTATTATTTAGAAAAACATTAAGTTTTTTTTTTTTCTTAGGTAAAATCATGTTTTATGAATCAAGGGGAAAAAAAAAGCCCACCTCAAATTTTAAAGTTCAAGTTGTTCTTACAGGCTGACAACCAAGATGAAAAGCAAGCAAAATCCAATCTTTAAATTTGCTGAGGAATCAAGATCAGCGGGTACTGAATTCACCATTCATTTTTACAGAAAGAATTTTTAAATAGGAAATCTTATATGCCATATTTATGGATTCCAGCTAATAGAAGAACATACATTTTAGGTTTGATTTTTTGGGGGGAGGAGATGTCTGATATGTACTTTGTCAGTCCTCTGAATGTGACTGCATTTAGAAACACAATATTTTCTGTGAAACCTTTAAATCTGAACAATATGTAGAAAGGAGGGGCTTAATCATCAGAAAGGTAATTGTATAGGATCCACAAGATGTTAGATATTTGTCTCCATTTCATTTTGGAAAAAACTGTTTATGAGAGATACAGGGTAAATAAGCAGAATAAGGACCTCAGTCCTCAGCTACTATATTTATGTGCACATATACACAGCCTTGTGACTCTACTACGGGCAGGATGCCATTGACTCTTCCATAACGTCAAGCAAGTGATTTATGTGATCAGGTGAAGACATGTACATGATATTTTTTTCAGCTCATTTCCTCTCTATGCCTGTACTCTAATTTGGAGATAAATTTGAGTTTCTGCCAGCCAACCTGCATCTTGTTGGAGACAAATATTTAATGTTTTGGTATTATGATTTAAGCAACTCTGAAAAATTTTATTTCAGTCCCAGTTTTGCAGAGATTACATCTACCTAGATGAAGCACAAACTTCCTGCATTGCTTAAATCTCTATTTGCGAGTGCATTGCTGCGATACACAAACCCAGTGTGGGCCTAACAAGTGTTTATGTAAAGAATGACAAAATGTTGTACAATAGGCAGTTGCACAATACACATATACCTGTGGCATTGGCCAAGCCATAAGCTGTACACTGAAGCAGAAGTCTGAGTAGCATGAATCATTTGCTAGGTAGGACTTTGAAAATCTGAATCAGAAGACCAAGATGAAGAGCAGTTATTCCCAAAACTAACTAGATGTTCTATTGGTTATTGTGCTGGTCAAACAGCCATCCAAAATGTGATGTTTCCTGAACTACTTTTTTCAATGCTGCAGATGGATGACACTATGCAAGTCCTCCTCTTTCTCTGCAAATAGCTTTGCAATGAAATGAAAAATACACCTAGAGACTGATTTCAAGAGATGGAGACAAAAATTTCATCATGTTAATGACTGCCCTACAATCCAAAAGATTGAATTTCACTTCAAGTTTTCTTTGTAACCTGAATGGATGCTGTGGGTCTTGCAGAATTCTATCATTGGGAAGTCCTTAGCTAAAGTAAGGATATACTTTGAAACTAGCACAGGTGTCACTTCATAGTGCACTCCTTTGGACTGTAATGACTTGCATCAACTAGAAATATACTGTTTTGTCACAGGAATCCAGTCCTGAAAGCAGAAGAAATATAGTAGGAAACTTCTCCATTATGCTGCCTTAAAAAGACTCTCTATTCCCTGAAGATATTCTTGGCAGTAAGCATGCATTAGACAAAGTTTGCTATTAGTAGTAACCACTCCTTTTGATGTCCAGCCTCCTCAAAGTGTCTCAAAGCTGTTAGAAATAAGGTAAGGAACACTGTATTTAATAAAACTGAGAATTCTGTACTTATAAACTCATTTTGGTTTAAGTCGTCGTTCATTTGTGTCTGAATTCTCTCTATAAGCCAGTGGGAAGAACTACTGATGGAATTAATGGAATCCGTAGAAGAATAAAACCATGGGTAGTGATGAATCACCAAGGAAATCTGTAATTTTAAAGGCTAATGCCTCTTTTTTCCGTCGTCATCTTCTGTTAGATTTGTCCAACAAACCAGAACAGAACTGCAAATTAGGAATCACCACCTAATAAATGTTGTGCACTGTTGAATTTCATTCATGATTTATTTATAAAGAAATGAAATATAAATTGTAACCTAGGTATAAATCAAACAGCATTCATAGATTTATCTTCTCCTCATCCATGGACAATATCTACTAATGGACACAGCAAACAACATGAATACTCTCATGAATCAGGCATCTTGCAGTTCAGTCCATCTTCTGATCCTCTGCAGCAGGTTGGAGAAGAACAGAATCATGTTCCAAATTGAAGCTAATCTCTTGTTGCCTCTCAGGTTCAAGATACACTCCTTGGAGCCAGAGTTTCTCTTTAAACCTGTTTAAAAAAGGTCAGTTTTAGTGGTGTCAGCTGCAGCATTCCCTTTCATAGGCAACATTGTGGTGGTTGGTATAGACTGTTCTCTGTGGTTTTGAGACAATACGAGATTAGAGATCAAATAGTGATTCCAGACAGAACAAACTCATCTCACTGTTAATAACAAATAACTAGAGGACACTTTAGTTATAAAGAGCAGAAGAGTTGAGAAAAATTAGAATTTTGACCTTTTTGTATGATCTACATGTTTTAACCATACTGAATTCTCTATGTGCGTTAAGTAAAGTTAAAATTATCTTGCATTTAATATTTTTACTTTGGAATATCTGCCATCTCACAGCAATACAGAAAAAAAAAATGAAGAAAATATGTAGGATCAATGCTTGATCAGCTAGACATGAGGGAAAGTGTGCAGGCAGCTTATGATGAAATAACAGCTTTTAATCAACGTAGGTAATAATTTTCCTTTCCTTTTCCATGTTGCTCTACATCTAGAGAGACAATGCTCAGGAACTTAAAGACAGAAGAACACTGCTCTTTCTTTTTTCCTATGGCTTTCTGCTGTAGAATTCACTATGTATGAAAATTTCAGAAAATATTCAGACACGTCTAGGCAACAAATGCACTTTTATGTGACCAGCGTAAACTTAACATTCTGAGTAGACTATGAAAGACTAGCCTGACAACCATTTTCCCAGGTCACATTAACCATCACTTCTTTAAAGCCATGAGACTCCGGGAGCCTCTTTTCCATCGCATTGCTCCACGTATCTTCTAGAGAGAAAGCTATTTTACTGTATTGTCATGAAACCAGCTTTTCATTGTAAATGCCAATTTCAGAGTTGTGTAACAAACATTATCAATAGAATTGTTTAGGTATTTTCTATTCAAAACCTCTGACAGCAAGTCTTATTTTTATGTGCATAGCCACTTCCTAATCCTCACCTACATCCATCTTATCTGATATTTCCAGTGAAGCAGTGAACTAAGAGTAGAGTAGACCAGATTAGTAACAGTCACAGGGTATAAACACTCTCTCATCCCTGAATACATTACTCAAAGACAGGCATTTCTGGCTCCATAAACTACAGTAGGTTATCAGAGTCTAAATTCAGGAGGCAAGATTCAACCTTGTGCAAGAAGTCACCACAGGGACCATTGACTTCGTGTATCTCATTTAATCTTCTGAAATTGTACAGTGGGAAGTTTTTGTTGTCTTTAACCAATTAATGAACAATGACTATTCCTGTGCTATCAGGACTGCTACTTGTTCTTAGTAGCAGAAAACTTACTAAAAAACTTTCTTTACATATTCTGTTATTGAAAGTTCATGCAGTTGTATCAATTTGAACTTCTGGAACACTCTATCTTTGAGCTGTTCAATTTTACACTAATATCTAGATTAAGATACCTAGATTAAAAAAAAAAAATTCACTAAACTAACTACCTTATCATACAAACTCCATTTTCTATTGTATTACAAGGTCTTTCATCTAACAGAACTGTGTATCTACTGATTAAGTGTAAAAGGCAGTTACACATTATGCACTTCATCTACATTATGCAAGGATTCATAGTATTAGGAAGAGTGTTTGATATGTGCTTTGTAAATTATGGTCCGTGCAGCTATTTGAGTATTACAAGATGTATCACAGAGTAAGCTGCAAGTTACCTTACTCGGAGATGTCTTTGATCTTGGACACAATGTGTGTCGTGGGCTTGTACTAGCTCAGTTGTAGTGACATTCACTTCTTCTGAAAAGTATCCATCTTCCCATTCTGATTTAGCCTGAGTTACAGTGGAAATTTCTGAGGTTTTATTTTTCTCTGAAACAAAACATGTACATTAGCAGAGCAGAAACAAGGTGCTCATTTAATACAGCAAAAACATGCTTAAAAGCATGCAGCTGTCGGGATAAATCACCTATCACTGTTACGAAAGCAGAACAGTGTGCCTTTCCAATTTCATTGCTGGCAACACAGATATATTTCCCAGTATCAGCAAGGACTACATTTCTTTTTAAAAGGTAATAGGTATCTCCTAATTTCTCAATCTGTAAAACAATAGAATGCACAAAGGAGATTATTAGTAGCATAAAGCAAAATATATTATCTTTCTCCCAAGAAATATTTCAAGAACATTAGAACATACACTAATGTCTCCAGATACCACTTGTATATCATCCTTCATCCAACAGACATATGGTTTGGGCTTTCCATGTATAGTGCAATGCAGTATTAAATCTTCTCCTTCTTGTAGAGTGGTGTGTCCAAATTTTTGTACGAAGTTTGGTTGTTTTCCTTGTACTGAAAATAAATAAATAAATAAATAAATAAATCCACTGTATTTTAAAAGGCACAACTAAAGAAACTGAAGAAAAAACCCATTCTGATAATTATAAAGTTCATCACATTGCATGACAAAGAGAGCCTTTCTTGATGCCTGGAGCTCAGCATAACTTGTTTGTAAGAGTTAGTAGGCAGACATCATTTATCTATATAGTATAAAATTTGTTGAAACACACTGTTATTAAGCACCCTAGAATTTCATGCATGGGTTTAGTGATATAAGTTCCATAGTAATGCTAAAGAATCACGTTCTTTGTGTAGGTAGTAGGCAAATCTATGTGGATTATTGTATTTCAGTGAAGGTAGAAGAGTAAATATTCCATACAATTTTAAAATGACAAAGTCAAGAGAGCAGACTTTTGCATTTAATATCCTGTCAGACATTGTGCTCTTTCTCCACCTTTTCCCCTATTCTTCTAGAAAATAAAAAGTTACTGAAAAATTTTTTTTAAAAATTGATTTATATTTGCAACAATGAGGAAGGCCAGAATGTGGTCTCTGGTACCACTTAATTGTATTACTACAATAATAAGCAAGATTATTATTTTGGCCATCATTAATACTCAAACCATGTACTACCAGATCACCCAGTGCAAATCTGATTCAGATCAAGGATGGGCAAATAATTGCATTTCCATTGCAATAACCAGAGCACATGAGATTGAGTTTGTGCTAGCTGCATGCCAGTTTTGTGAGGACAGATGACACCTGAACCAATACAAGGCCTGGCCAATACAAATTAATCCATCAAGATTGTCTGAAGAAATTTCAATCATCAGCACCTGTTTGTACTGAAGCGAAGCACTGC
Organism: Antrostomus carolinensis; assembly: GCF_000700745.2. Lineage (NCBI taxonomy): Eukaryota > Metazoa > Chordata > Aves > Caprimulgiformes > Caprimulgidae > Antrostomus > Antrostomus carolinensis. Next base: position 68,153 of record NW_010321125.1, read on the forward strand.
TTCATGTGACACATAACATAATGAGCTGTAAAGCTGGATTTACTGTATCACTGTACTACCACCTGAGGATCCACTTACATTCCACCTCCAGGACCACAGTAAAAAAAAAAAAAAAAAAAAAAAAAAAAAGAGAGATTATGACATCAGAACTCAAAGTATTCATGACACAGGAAATCCAAAGCAGTAGAACTAAACACACAGAAGCGTAAAGACACATACTACAACAAAAGCGACAATTTCGCATTCCTGTCACAAAGAATGTCATCTTGTTCCTCTTTACTATACATTGTACCATATGTTCATAAGATTTAACAAAAGTAATCACTGGCCTTCTCAGAAACTGAAAGTTACTGAAATGTGTGATAAATAACAGAGCTTGAAACTGCTCTCAACTGTGCCAGCAGTTTTAGCATGAAGATTTTTTCTTTATGCTATTGTGAAACAATATCTCACAGCATCTCACAAAGGTGCCCAGCAACTTCTAAACCCACACATACTGAGCCCATGACTATTTTTGCCAAATGTGGGACTGTCATCATAGTGAAGCAGACATTTTCACTGTATTACTAAATCCACTGCTTAGTTGAGCTCTTGCAATAAGCTTTCAAGCTTAGCTGCTTTTACATTCTTCCCATGTACTGTAGGACCAAGGCCACAATATCCATAATCTCATACTCTTAAAGGCACTATTAGTCAGTTCCAGCAGCAAAAACAACTCAGTACTTAGCTGTTAAAAGTTAGTGTGCACAAGATGCCGCCACCATTGTGTTGTATGCACCTGAAGCACAGAAATTTGGGATCTGCTGCTTTACTTCAAGCAAGGCAACCAAGATTACACCTCTGCCTCCTCTTTGCAGGCTTAGCTTGTACTCTGGTGGAAAACATTCAGTGGGCAATCACCACTCCTTGTGAATTTTGTCTGGATTCCATTACTTGTGTGGTTTGTATTACCTTGTGAAGTCAGGCTGCATTTCATACCAGGATGTTTTTTACCATTAAAAAAAAAAAGAAAAAAAAAAATCATCTGAATTGAATGGGAATAATGATCAGAAGTCATCTTGATTTTTGTATCAGTAGAACTCATCAGGGAAATAAATTCTGCTGTAAAATTCATCCCCTGATAGCAAACTTCAAAACAGAAGTCAGGGAAATAAATTCTGCTGTAAAACAAGAGTTCATCCCCTGATAGCAAACTTCAAAACAGAATGGATGGTTATATTTCACTAATGCTTTTCCCATTATATCATAATGGGATGTCAGAATAAGCTAAGACAACTTGTCAACTAAAAATTATTTCTTGGCTGGACATCCCATGAACCACAAAGGTTAGAAGGAATAGATCTTTTTGTGCATTGTGGAGGGAAAACATTTCAGGCAGTCAGTGGTACTGAAATCACACTCTGATCACTTGAGATAAGAAGTTTGTCAAATATTAAATGTTACATAAGTTATTTTTAGGAACCAGTAGAGTTCTGCAGCAAACTGGGGAACTCAGCAGTCTGGAGCAATGCAAAAAACCCCTGAAGGTGGAGACATTACCTGCATCTGGTTTTATCACACAGCTTTCACACCTGCCCCAAGTCTCTCACACACAGATAGTACTAGGTCAAGTCAATTTGTTTTCTTTTTTTTTATTTTTTATTACTTTGCTTCACAGTTATTCTTAATCTTTTTACTCTGGACATATTTCCAATCTCTGATGCCTCATTCTATTAAGGAATACCAACTGATATGAAATATCCATAATCCAGTGCTTTAATCTCCTTGAATATCATGGTGTAGCCTCATTAAAGAAAATCTGAGCAGTAATTTTTAAAGACACAGCTCATCTGAGCCACAAAATATATATGTACACAAAAGTTACTAGCTTACCCTAGCAAAGTTTCAAAAAAAAGGTTCAGAAATAGGCATACCTTACCAGTAATTTGAGAGGAAGTCACCTTCTCCATTGCAGCTCCAGCCACATCTGATCCAAAGCCAACCAGGGGAATGCCTCATCCTCCCTTTGCCTACTGACTCACACCTGGGCCCTTAGACAGGCTGCTTCTTTTGAAAAATGAAAATAATTAATCCCTTTCCCCTCTAAACTTATGCACCTTGTGTAAATACCCCTTCACACAACTCCACATCTAGTAGTCACTTGATCTCATTCACCTCTTTCTTTCTTGTGGTGAAAACATTCTTTCTTGGGTGTCTGCAAATGGGGAAGGAGGAAGGGAGGTTAGGTTAGCAATATGCCTGAGTATAATAATTTGTTTTAAGGCTAGAGAGATTGAGATGTAAATCCGCTCTTTAAGAGAGCAACAGGGAAGATGTAAACATTATGAGGTCTTGCAGTAACAAAGTTCAGAACTGTGACTGTGATGAGGGGAACTCAGCACTGTAAAACAAGAAAGTAGAACCAGAACAATACAAAACACCTAGATGTATTCCCTGTTTCTTCAGTATGGTAGAGGAGGAGGAAGTGAAGAATGCATAACATGAACTACAAAAAATATAGAAGGGGAGGGAAGCATTGTGTTGAAATTGCTGAAACAGAGTAAGTGTGGTTTTCTTTCAGAGAATTATTAGTGTATTGTGAGACTACATCACTGTCACTCTTTTTTTAGATTATCTGAACATAAAACAACAGGAATTCTCCAGCAAAATTTTTTTTGCATTTATTAGAGTCCTTAAAAAAGAGAATTTAAACCCAGGCTGCCAACACAACAGCAATCAGCACTGATTAGATCTTTGTTTACAAAGCAAAGCATTAAAAACAGGAGACTTTCAGTATCCTGCTGTGTATCTGGTATTTCTATTCTCTCTCTTTGTAAAAAATCTTGTATTTTGCAGCAATTGAAAATGTGGCTGGTATCCATATACCCATTAAAAACTGTGCATTTAAAACTGTTCCTGATTTAAAGTAGATGCAATACCAGACTCACAAAAGTTTTATTAAAATTCACAGAAGTGTTCAAATTCTCAGAGGAAAGGTTTAATGAATAAAGGGATTACATACTTCTACAATGATTTATTAAAATCTACAGATGTGCTAAGGCAATTTCTGGCCTTATATTTATACCACTGGGCATTTAATAATTATAATATTTGACTATACAAAAATGACAACATTCTCAGAAGTGACAAGGTGTTTGTTTTGACCTTTTATTATTTCACAGTGTCTGTTATATAGCAATAGCGTGAATGTCATACTTGTGTGTACTCTTGAAAATAATAGTGTACTTAGATTTTAAAAGTTGGATTCATTTGCATCTCAGTTTCTTCTCACAATTCATATTTGAAAGATCTTATTTAACATTTAAATGGGAACTCAATTCTAAGATCTAATTCAGTAGTAGGAAGCTTATTTTTCACAAATAGCATGTTTGAGTGAAAAAGAAAAATGGATGATTGGCACAGGAGGAGATCATAAGCCATTTCAGCTGCTTTGGAGCTTAACTGCAAAACTGAGGCTCGCTTTCCTTAGAAAGGCAGACGGCTTCCCTGGGTGCCAGGTAATCTACCAGGATCTTCCTTATAAGCTTTAGACCCATACAGTTTTAATCAGGGTGTACAAAGAACTATGCATTAATCTACCCTTCCCCATTGGAATAATGTTTTGTCTTGGCATAGCAGGAGACAAGATCATCCTTGACATTTTTTTTTTTTTCTATGAGGCTCTGTTGAAATCTCAGCTACCTAATTTGTCAGTTACAACAGGCGTTTATGATTCAAGCTGGACAATGAGTGTTAAACTCACCTAGTGTGGCATTTCACTACCATTCTGGTTTTGCAGTTTTGTGGACAGAGGACAGCTTTCCTTTAGTGACGTTCCAGATAGAAATGGCTTAAAAATGTCCTTCTCCAGCCAATAAAATTGAGCACAGGTTACTGTTTCAATACCACATCATAGCAGTGAACAGTTACAGCTTCCTCATCTGGAAAGCTTTCCTGGAGCATACAACCCTGAATCGAGTCCCAGATAACAATGCCTTGAAAAAGTCCATTAAGATGAACTACTTTTATGTCTTGTTCAGTACAGGAACTACCACTAGTACTTTCAAAATACAATGAAAAAAGGAAAAAAAAAATAGATAAAGAAAATATAGACTGTAGCAACAATGGTCATTTCATTAACTATTAAAACTATAATTCAGAAGGAAAATAAATCAGCATTGTATTGATTTAAAATGTTTTTCTGCTGAGTGAAACATAAGTATACTCAATCAGACATATGCAGCATGATGCATACTCAGAATTTTACTAAAGGCAGAATATACTTGTTCATAGGCATACACAACACAGATTTATAAATGTTGGACTAAAATTTACTCTCTCTCCAAGACCTCTCTTTAACTCCTCCCCTTTTAGAGGAAAGATGACAGTCCTCTTTGTTATGCTTGGAATGGGGAGCATAAACCAAACTCCAATAAAAGACTACATCACTGTCTAGTTTATAGATAATATTAATAAAAAGATTGAATGAATCCCACTTGGATTTGAAGCTGCATCTCCTACTCTCAGACAATCTGTAAAGTGGCCTTGTATTCTGGCTGTCAAATCTCAGGTAAAGCAAGTAATGGAGATCTCTCCCACTTGTTCTAAAACCTGTTAAATAAAGTTAACAGAAACAGATTTAATGCAAATGTGTATGTGGGAGGTCTGCATGCGTGCTTCCTTGTAATACTGATGTACATCCAGGCTCCTAGGGTAAGTGTTATGAGGAAGGGAAAATAATTTGTTGCCATAACTTATGTACACTCATCCAGTAGTTCTGTATCTGTCTGTTGCCTTTTTAACTTGTAGTTCTGATTATCATAAATAGTGAGTGGTCTTCATCTAAGTCCCAGTAAGCAATCAGATCCAACCACAAGTCTAGATCCAAGCTACATTCAACTCCTGCTCTATGACATGATGAAAAGTTAATAACTTTTTCTCCTACTTCAATAGAACTGCCAGTGATTTTTGGACAATTTTTTTTCCAAGCAGGGCTGGAATCCTAGCTCTAGCCCTGCTTTCTGAAGGACAGAATCTCACCTCATAGTGTTGATTTACCCAAATGTCTCTCCTCCAACCAAAAAGGTCAAATGCATATCTCTGAACTCACACACTGGCCATACAAAAAAGACAGAATACTGATTATTCTAGCACTGAACTCTCTGTAGTATTCAAGATGAAGGATCCACAAGTTAAAACAGAGATGCAGCTTTGTCCCAGTTCTGGGACAAATCTTAATAGTGCAGATGATCACAACTCTATTGGAAACTACTGCAATTTTCATTTCCGTAGCCAATCTGCTGGGCTGAGAGAGATTTAAATCTCACCTAAGTCAGTGCAATCATGAATGGTATGATTTCTTTACTAAGAAGCCTTATTCTACAAATAAAAAAGCATATGAGAAAAATTAGACATTTGATGTTTAAAAAACATTTCAACATTGCCCCCCTCTCCCCTGGCAAAAGAAAGGCATATTATAAAATATATGTTGATCTGATCATTCTATGTGGATGTATCTTGAGATTTAATACCTATACCCTTTAAAACTGTTTGCTACACTCTGTAGTGCCAGAGTTTTTAGAAAGCAAAACTCTGCCTCAGATTCTAGAAAATCTTTGTAACTTCTTTATCTCATCACTATGAGAAAGGAAAATAAGCACATAATACTGGCATTAAAGAAACAAGCAATATATCAAATGTAAAATACAAGTGGTTTGATACAGATTGTGAAAGATGCAGTGTAAGAAAATAAATGTGAGAATTAAGTCCAGTGCAGTCAATATTGTACTTATTTTGTGAATAGCCAGTATATTAGTGATATGCTAATATAGATGACACACAGCATTACCCAGTCTATTCTTGCAATAGGTGGCCTGTTACCTTTCACGTGGAGAATGGCACTTGATGAGATAGTGCCGTTCAAATTTTTAGCCCGAACAACATAGAGGCCAGCATCTTTATCACACACCTTCTGAATGAACAAAGTATGCTTTGTCTCCTTTCGTAAAAGCTTTAAGTGCTCATCTGCAGTCAGTTTCTGGCCCTTCTTGTACCTGAAGCAGAGAGTCAGTTTTCAAGTCAGATTTACATCACTGTATGCCAAGCAGAACTTTGCTAATTCAGACAACCTCTACACTACATTAACAGCAAGAGATAGACCTCACTGCTGTGCTCTTATTTCTCCATTTTTAAAGTTATATGTAAATATGGATGAATATTTAAACAATTCAAATTGCTTGATAATACATTCTTAATACTAGAAAATGTGGTTCTGAAAATGGTTTTTAAAGTCACAGTAATCTCACTGCAATATTGGAGAGAGTAGCATGAAAGTCTGGGCTCTCAGTTTTGAGCTGAAGCAGTTTTGCCAGTAAGGCATTGAGTCAATCCACATTCAATTCCTGAACAGGCTCTTAAGATGCGTAAGTAATGTACAAACTTTCTAAACTTGTATCTTCAGTATAAAGTACAGTCAAGGACCTATTCCTCCACCCCAGCCCACTTAACATTCACTTAGTTTACATCATCAAACAGGACAGAACAATGCATCAGGAGTTATTTCAGACAACTGGTGTCATATTCTGACATTTGAGGATCTGTCACCACATATTGGTATTGACTCCTGATTTACATATTGGAAGTGAGGGAAAATTCTGGCTCTTATTGCCTCATGATGTTTCAATATAAGCTACAAGTAACCTAACACAAACCTAGAACTGCTTTTCTACATGTATGTCCAATAAAATGTCTGCATCAGTACAAAATACATGATATTGGTGAATTTTTAATTACAAAACCCCACTTTTTTTTGTTTTCATAAATTTCTAATTTGCAAAATGCTTTCAGTTGAATGTTATTTTTTAAAAGACCATATATCAACAATGTATCTATTTTTGAGCTAAATTAATGCTTTCTTATGATAAAATAAAAATGAAGGTACCTCTTGTTAAACCAACAATACTGCTCAAAGTGTAGAATACTGTGATTTAAAACAAAGTGACTTTATTGATACCAACACAGTATAGCACCAAAGTTGCACTGTCCAGTATTTTTCTCAGTGCCATAGAAGAAAATTCAGCTTACTAAAAGCTTGCAGTTTGTCCAGTTCTTTACATGTGCAATAATAGTCTTAACATCAACACATTTAAGTAAGGAGTATATCTAATTTTAATACATTAAAAGAAAGACCTCCATTGTGAAAGTCTGATGGAATAAGTGGAGAAATAGCAAATGAGGTAAAATTTTAGGAAAATATGCCAACACATAGAGGACTATTACCAAAATCTTGAAATCTTGCTCCTCTTTCAGTCCCTATTCCATTTGACAGGGAATTTCTTAAAGGTAATCTTAAAAGATGTTTATATTACATAACCTGTATTCCTCACAAATGCAGTATAAAACAATTTTAATAGACATACAGCAATTCAGGGAGAGATAGTGCATACAAATATATAATATAAAACTGGTTCTCTCAGTATAGACATTTAGAGGGTTTTTTAACTTGTAACCTCTCTCCAGTTTTTGACAACTGACTCTCACACATATATAAATGTGTGACTATGTATATGTAGCAACTATATAAACACTTTAGTGTGCATGCATATTTACATGCCTGTCTGTCCATATATAGTGTCAAGATCCTAAGACAACGCAGGTGAATTTACTTATGGTAAACCTGGAGTGCGCATTTGTTTTAAGAAATTATGGAACAAGTGGAATGTCATATTCCAGAATATAAAAACTATACGATTTATTTGCTTAAAAAACATTGGATATGCTTGCAAGTAGTTTGATGATGTCATTATTCATAGAATTAAGTATAGAGAGATTATTTTTTCAAGTAGGTTAATTGTCAAAAGCAATTTTGAAGGTGGGAAACATGCAGAAGTGTGGAGTAGAAAGGATACAAGCCCATTTATTCTAGTCTATAGCTTAATTAATTTGGTTATAAGTGGTTCCAGATGTCTTGCTAATAGGCATATTTACTTCTTCTCATAAGCTACCCACCATGTCAGTGTAGGCTCTGGGAATCCTGTTACTTCTACTTCCAAAGCTACTGGAGAACCTTCCATGACGGTTTTGTTAGACAGAAGCTGGGAGAAGTTAGGCGCCTGTCCAGTTAGGCTGGCCATGCTGTTCTTTTCTGAAGAACTTTTAATCTCTTCTTGGGTGACCATCTGCCTCTGACAGCTTCTGGTGGTGTCTGATTGAAATACAAAACCTGAGAATGCATCAGGCAAAGCATGCAGCCTGTCCTGGGTTTTAGTACAGTTATTCAAGTCATGCAATTGTTCTTGTGTTTCTGCCATGCTTTTATGAAGTTCAAGGTGTTGCAAATGTGTTTTGCACACTGCACTCATCATGCTATACACTGGTTTGGTATTTACAGTGCAGGAAGCAGTGCTAGCTTCAGATATTCCTTGTAAGCTACAAGTCAAAGGAGACACTGCTCTGACTTTTGGATCTAAATCTGTTGAAGAGATACAAAACTTCTCAAACTGATCTAATGGACTTTCTATTCTATTATTTCTAGCATCAGCATAAGCAGAATTTGTTAAAAGATCAGACGCTTCCATCACTTTTTTAATACTAGTGGTTTTCTGCATTTGCAAGCTATAGGAACTGACATGCAAACTATGAGAACTACAACAGCACTGCTCTTCTAGCTCTGTTTCAGAATGTAAGAGGTTGGATTCTGGTGTCTCAGAAAGCGGTGGCAAAGAGATATCATCAGGTGATGTACACTCATATTCATCTCCGGAGGGTATTTCTTCTGCCAGGAATTCAGTCTGTAAACTATCCTTTTTGGCTGAAGATGACAGCTCTGTATCCTGTGAAACAAGATCTTCACCAGCTGGACAGATAATTGGAATATCAGCCAATTTATTCCTCTCCTTAAATTAGGAGGGGAAAGAAGAAGGAAAAGAAAAACAGAGAGAGAGATTCAGTTATCATTCTATGCATCTCCTTTTCATGCAGAAGCTAGCATGACATTGGATATTTCTTATAATTAAGCTTAACATATTCTAAGAATCGGGAGGAGATAAATACATGGAAAAGGATAATTCCTCAGAAAAAATAGCAGCAGCTAACTGGAATTGAAGCTGTTTGGATAGATTCTAGCAGATATTATTATAATTATATATAAGCATTTATTATAATAGTAACAATAAAAGAAAAAGTACCTCTTTCTATAAACAAAGGACAACCTATGAATTTCCTGTAGGTGCTGCTTAGAAGAGCATTTGCAAGGGGAAGGTGAGGGGGAGGTTGCCTAATTACACCTAAATGGGAACAGTCACATAGCAATAAAAATATACTAACAGCCAAGTTACTGAACTTTGATTCTTTGAGAGAGTCACCAGTCACGTTCAAGATTTACATAATTAAATCAACAACTATGAGAATATTTCCAAGCATTTTGTATTTCCCTCATTTTTTTCCCAGTTGTTTCAAGATCCTGTCCAAACATTAATAGAAAACAATGTTAAAATTATTTTTATATTATCTTGCATCCAGAATAAAAAAATCCCATTCGTCATGTTTCAAAAAGAATTGGATGTGACATGAGTGCATTAATTTTAATCACAATGCAAAGACATTATCGGATTTATTAATTACTTCTCTGCCTCTTGATTTTTATATAAATGTATAATCACATATTCAGGCTTACTTCATTTATGCCAGGACACTCAGCAAAGCTGTTCATAAAGTTTTTTTATGCTATTCTCTTATTGTTGAGTTCTATGCAAAAATATATAATCCCCTAAGCAATGTTTCAATCACCTATAAACTGTTCATTCAATTTGGGTGATACATTGGTTGTCATTTCTTTCCAAACCAAGTCTCTTTGTCAGTATCCAGTACAAAAGTGCAGTGGCATATTCATTTTGGCTTTCTTTTTGCTTTATTGCTCTAAATATAACCCAATCATCAGTGAACAAAAATAACAAAATAAAAGTAAAAAGAAGTAATAGAACCTCACACATGCCCTGGTCCTGTAGATATGGTAGTTTTAAAATAGATGTTTTTCCAAGTTAATACATTTATCATTTCAAAGCCATGTGGTTCATACTAGATCCATGAATAAATGACTGGAAGAAAGTTGGTATTTTACTGTGTCTATTTTACTAAATAAGTCAATTCAATTGTAAGATGAAGTTCAAGTTTGGTTATTAAATGTCTTTTCCACAAGCATCTCCTGGTGAACTCTGACCCTCAATATATCTTTCAGTATGAACATACCATAGATATAAACATGAAAAATTATAATTGATTTTCCAATTTGGTTAAATGTGTCTATTTTTCCCCTTTACAATTATTCAGAAAACAATAAATACTGAGTTACTTTTTCCCTCTGCACATATTTGAATTTTTAATTGGAGTTCTAACCAATTGTAAACTATTCCCAAGAAGTTGCTAGTTTTAGGGATTAATTCCAACACACTCATACAATACCTTTTTCTAGGGTTTGCAAATTTGACTGTCACTCAGCTCTTTTAACCTTATCAGCATTATTCTAAGTAACTCTCTCAGTTTTAAGCTTGACCAACTTTGCAAGTCTTTCTTAAATGAAGTTTTAACCTGCACTTCAGTAGAAAATTCTGGCTGGTTTGGTCTGACTTGCATTAACAAATTTAATTAACCAAATCTGATTAAATATTAAACAGCTGAAAAATTATTTAGAATGTTAAATTCTGAGCAGCTACATTTATAAAAACAAAGGTCAACATTTCTGAATAGCCAGTCTCTACTGTCTGAATTAAATCAACAGTCCAGTTTCATTCTGCCTACTGAGGAGTCTATGCACACGTGCACACAGTGGCATACATTTGAGTATCTACGGGAAGGACACGACAATGTAGGAATCTCCCAGTGACTAATCTAGGATCTTAGTGCAGAGATATGCTATCAGTGTCATGATCACCTTGTCTGGAGATCACAGAATTGAACAATTATTCCAGACATTGCTGGGAAATGACCCTGGGGAAAAGAATGACAGGTGGGCAGTGAGTGAGCAAACTGTCAGACAGGCTTTGGCAGCATGAAGACTTTCAGCCCTGTGCGCCACATGGATCAAAGAAGCATGAGGACGAATTTGTCATGAGAAGGTTTAGACCACATTTTAGAGGGTGGTATTTATTACTGAAGCAAATTAATACCGCAAAACTAGTTTGCATAAGTATAGACAAAATCAGAGATTGCTGGCCCACTAGACGAGGGGCTGGGAATGGGCCAGGTCTTTCCTTGGAAAGGCTGGAGACGGAAGACAGGAAAGCTCTGGTGAGAAAAACCTGCTATTTCTTTAAGTGAAGTATGGAGTGATTAAAAGGGTGGAGGCATCACAGTTGCCATATTTCACATCTGATATTTGCTGTTTTCCATACCCCTGACTTCTCCCCTTGTCAGCTGAGGCACAGTCTGACAACGACTGACAAAGCTGTGGCCTAGCGAAATAGGAAATAGAGCTATGGATGTCTGCTGGGTGAGGTGGCTCTCCTGAGGGTGGCTCTTTGGAACAGTCATAAAATTTTGAGTGAAATCTGAGCTCCAATTCAATGGTGAAACTCCCATTGACTTGGAATGGAGGTAGCAAAATTAATTAGGCACAATTTTGGCTCATCAGTAGATTATAGGACATTCCGCATTGAACTGAAGAGAATGTTAATATTAGTTAAATTTCTACAGAACATCACAATTTAATGTCTTGTAGAACTGGTCTGTGTTACCAGCTTGCAAAATGGAAGTTTGAGAGTTCTAAATTTTGGGAATATAACGGAAGATTGGCAAGGAGGACTAAAAACACACTCAAGTGACTTGCAGCTAGGGTGTCGAAAAACACATGTATCACACTACTATTTGTTGTTTAGTCTTATGTGTCTGCATACAGATAACACAGTGATAGACTCAGGGGCACCCTGAACATGCTTGAGATTCCTGCCCTGCTGTGAGAAAGATCAAAGCACAGTGGAAAACTACTGCCTGCAAAAAATCCCCGATATACAGGTGAAAGCAGCAGGTTTGGAATCTCTCGCTCTCTCTAGCAAGGACCAAGCTCCACGGTGCCTGCATTCCCACTTACGTGCCGTTGCCCCAGATGCTGCTTCAGAGATCCCCTGGTTCGCAAGGTAACAAGAAAAAATTTGCTCTTTGCATTTTATCTATGGTTTTTGTGGTTGTTCCTGCATCCTGCCTGTGTCGGCTCACACATACACCAGTTACCAATGTATCCTACCTTTCTACAGACTTAAATATATTACCACACACTCCAACTTACCAGAATATTTCACATAGTAAATTATTTACATTTACATCCAGGATCCCAAAGCTTCAAAATGTTCTTTAAGCTAAAGGAATTAATCTCATAAAATGGAGGTCTGTTTTTTTACTGCCTGTATTTCTAGGACTACATATATTTATTGACAATTTGGAACCTTCCATATTCACTTACTGTATATCCATGAATAAAACTTGCTTGTCAGCTGGGATTTTTATAATTCTAAGTGCATATTCAGTCTTTCACTATCTAATTTCCTTTTGTTCATTGTCCTCAACATGCAATTCATATTTTAGAACTTATTTATGATACCTTTGCATGGAATTTTGCAACTGAAATGTAACTTAAGTGTTTTAAGGTAAGGGTGACTATTTGATGTCAAACTACTATTTCAATAGGCGTCAAACGACTACCTGGTATTGAGTTCTGCTATTTATTTGATGTCTGGTGTTGTACCAACAGTACAGCAGATAATCTGTGACATGTCATACTGAACTGCTGACAGCTATAGTTGTGTTCCACCATGTTTTTGCCATGACTGCTTTCCTGTTATTCACACTGCTGCAAAAGTGAAGTAATTCTGTGCTTGTTTTGCATTGGATTTTGTAATACTGTAAATGAAAAGACAATCAAAGCCCACCAATCTATAACAGTATCAGTCACTTCTGAGAAGCAACAAGGAGAGTATACAACAATGCCCACCAATTTGATTAAAAAAAAAAAAAAAAAAATCAACATAAACTGCAGATACCTGTTTAGTGTTGGTAGGAAACAGAGTGTTGTTTCTCTTCTCAGTAATGCTTTCTGAATTTGCAAGCAATTTATCTGATGCCATCTGAAAGATAAATGTTTAAAAAGCACTTTATTTCCTGAAGAAGACCTTAATGATTCAACAAAGCATCATAATTTCTGCTGTTACTTAGTTCAGTTTCTGAGCTATGAGGCTTCTTACATAGCATTTTACTTATGAATCAAATACTTTCATAGCCTGTCTCTAGGGGTTATATGAATATTAGGGCTCTGGGAAATACTAATAGCAGTCTCCTATATTACTTCCTGTATTCTCTTAGGTCTTATAAAGGATAGAGCAGAATGTGTTCTCCCTTGAGGAAGGAGGAATCGTCACAAAGGTGACATCTGCGTTCAGAATACTGTGGCAATAGGACCAAAGGAAAATTGATAAAAGATTATGAAAATAATATTATTTTAGAAAAGAAAAAGAGATACATAGGCAAGTAAAAAGAAGGCTTAAAAAATTAAAAATCATAGGGAATAATATGTGGATTGCCTAGAAGATGGAAACTTTCCAGCAATACACAAAGCCTCTTAAGAAATAGAGTTATAATTTAAAAAATATAAAATAAAATCTAACCTGCTGCTTTTGTTCCTCTGCTTTGTCTTTGATAAGAGCCTCATCTGCTTCTTGACTATTTCTTTCTTCTTTTTGAACAGTAACCAACTCTTCAGAAAACTCATTTTTCTGACATATGAAAAGAAAATTAAGTAAGCTTATACACAACAGAAGGTAGCAATTGTTAGCTACACACTGATTTATGCTCTGTACAGTAGAGTAGAAAAAAAGTAAGTGAAATCTTTTCTAAAATCTGTCATCAGCACAGGTGTAGATTGCTTATGGCAAAAATATGCAGCAAAACCAGATTCATTCCTTTCTGGACAAGCAAAGGCAACATTTTTCAAAGATGAGTAGATCTTTTCTGAGGCAAGGAAACGACAGGAACACCAAAGACTCAAGAACTCAAGTGGTAGGTCAAGAATCTGAGGAATATTAACCAATTTGCACCCAATATAAGTAAAGGGAAATAAAGGATTAAGAAAGTGAAACTATTAAGAAAAAAGAGGATAAACAACAAAACCAGGAAAAAAAAAAATCAAGATTTCAGAAAAACAGTTCTAGGAAGGAAAGAAACATTTGTGAGTCTCTAGACTCAAATTTGACTAAAAGGTGGAAAGGGGAGTGTACTAAGAATGTGTTCTAAGCATAAAAATGAGGCAGAATTTGCATTTTTTCTTGTTTTTCTCCCTCCCTCAACTTCCTATCTTGAGAGTCCATAACCACTCTGAATGTAGTTAACTGTACTTTAGATCAGTACTTTTACCATTCCTTTCAGCTAATACTTATTTCTAGCTTAAGCCTCAAAGACTACAACTGGTTACAAAGTACTTACATAACAGAAACCTAGACAAACATACTGTATTTTATGAAGACTTAATGAATAATTGAAAATTGTAATGAAAGAAATCTACAGATTTCAGAGAATGTCATAGTGGCACAACATAAGGAAAATCTAAAGTTTTTTAGTAGTTTTGTGTATTTCACATCTTTAGCTGTCCAGCCAAAAGCTATTGTCCTAAATAAGTCCTTAAGATGAAGTGCTGCATTATTAATTTTCCATTCTAGCATCAAACAAGTGAAAAATTCTGTGTAATCTGTTCAATCTACTTTTTTTTTCCTGAGGAAAAAGTATTCTTTAATTTTGCACTTGAAAAATCCAAGAGTTGTTTTCTTCTGACATTTAACAGCCAAACAAAAATCAGAAAAGATTGTGCAATACATTTCCCCTTAATTTCTTACACTTTAAAAATGACAGGAAGTTAAACTGATTCATAGTCATGGCATCCCATACTCATGGAACCTATTTTTGTAGATAATTTGCTGAATTATTTATTCTTCATAAGATACAGACATTAACTATTCAGATACTCTGGAAATGTTCAATAAGAATGTTAGTTTTAAAATCTCGTAATATTACATATTATGAAAAAATAACAACTTCCATTTTAAAAAAGCAGCAGAACTAGTATCTATTGTAGAAAATTCTTTTTTAATTAATATTCATTTTTACTTACTTTTTAAAAAGAATTATCTAAATTAAAGGTTAATGTAATCAGTAAATAGGTTAGGAATGGTTCTGTGTGAAAAAAGCATTACCCAAACAATCCTATTAAAGAAGGATAATTTTACAATTAGCAAAATTAGTCAAAGTAAAATATTAAAATTATTTTGAAATTCTACTTCTCTTAAAAAGATCCATATTATGTTACAGAATCACAGAATAATAATGGTTGGAAAAGACCTTTAAGATCATCGAGTCCAACCATTAACCCGTTACTACTAATCTCATCTTTAAACCATGTCCCTAAGCACCTCATCTACCTGTCTCTTAAATACCGCCAGGGAAAGTGACTTCACCACCTCTCTGGGCAGCCTGTTCCAATATTCGAAGCATTTTTAAGCTAGCAAAAAAGATCAAAGTTCAAGCCCTGTTCTGACAGAATCTGCAGCTACTGTCCTGCACACAACAGCATTTATTTAACACATGGATTGGGAGGACAACTCTGAAAAACCTAACTGGCATATATATTAGAGTTTCTCTATGGTCACAGTGCAAGGCAAAGCATTCTTTCCATTCATCTAATGACTTTTGGAACTCCTTTGTATTTTTGGCATCTCTTACTGCTTTTAAGTGTATGAATGGATAATTTGAGTGTTCATTAGTTTTTACAGTATAATTCCATCAAAGACAAGTGAAACAACATTCAACATCAACAAGAGCAGGATATTTAAGCATCTTAACTCTTCCAGCTTCACAGAAGACTTAATCCATCAGCTACTGCTGCATGTGGGAAATTTTTTATGTATTACTTTGAGAGTGTGGGGGTGGAGTAGACAAAGTCTTTACTACAGAAATTGAGCCCTCTCAGCTATCTTCCACAATTTCTTCTCAGTTGATGCATTACACTTAAATACACTTAAAGAAGCCCATCAGAATATGAAAGTAAAAATGTCGTTGTTCTATTGAAATATTTATGTTATAAACCATGTTTTTCTAATTTAAATTACTTAGGTTTTAACAACTTGGTTTTTTGGGATGGTTTTTCCAGTAGAGATCTAAGCTAGGTTGTTTGGCATTTTTTAGATCTAGCAGTTACCTATGTTACTGTACCAAGGGAAGAAGAAATATGGAAAAAAGTATTTGTCTAGATACTCAAAGAAATTGTGACCTTTTCCCCTAAAGGTTTCTTGAAAGCAGTAACAGTTCTGAAAGAGGTTGAGAAAAAGAAACCTAGGAGGAGTGTTTAATGCACAAACAAGTAGCAATTTATTTACTCATTATGACCATTATCTAAGATAATAGAAAAGTGAACAATTAAGAAGTGCTTCATGCTACCACAGACGATCCTCAGCTAAAAGTACTAATTCAGAAACTAATCCTGATAAGTTGATGCACATGCAATATATTCTCCAGATATATATATATATATATATATTATATACCTTAATCTCCTTAAGCGCTCTCAGAGATCTACACAACTCATCAACAGAATTAATGATTTCTTTGTACTTTAATATGGCTTTTTCGACATACTTCTTTCCTTCTTCAATACCTATAAAGGTAAAACAACATGAAAGTAGAACAGAACACCTCAGACAGATGTGTAGTGATCAACATACTTTGTAACCACAATATACTATAGTAGTTACATTTTTCTGTGTTTTATTTTGCTGAAGGAGTTCTGTGATTCACAGCAATGTGCTTTCCTATCTCTTACTAGTTTACTTGAGATGGGCCTTCATAGTCACTGCAAGTCTTCTGCTAGGTTTCTCCTTAAACAAAATTACTTCTATCTGGCTAGTGATACTGTTTTAAAAGTTTTAAAAGACACCTCATTAAGTGTCTCCTAAACTAGTTGCCTTACTGTTTATACAGCTTGGAAGAACTTAAATACAAAACAAAGGCAGGATGCAGAAGCATTTTCACATGTAAAGACTTAAAAACCACAAAGCAGCTTCTTTCTCTCAGTGTTCCTAATCAGATGGTGTCAAGAATCTATTCTGTCAGCTCCTTTCCTACAGATAGGAATGTTTAAACGTTTAATGTTTTAACATTGAGAAGGTTAAAAAAACAAAACAAACAAAAAAAAAAAAAGAAAAAAGGGGGGGAGAGATATCTGTGCTATCTAATTAATCTTTTCAACACTAAATTAGAGTAATTTAAAAGCACAGTATGTTGAAATATTTTCAGATTTACTACTTGAATTGATAGGCTACACAGTATCCTCGTACATTTGAATGGCCATCTTATCTTTGGATAAAATAACTTGAACAAATATATAAACAATATGAGTGGCAGAAAAAAAAAAAAAGCAAAATCTGAAGTTTGTTGATGTTCATTCTTTTTGGTCATTGATATTCCAAATCAATACAATTACAAATCCAGTATTTACATAGCAATCTACATTTTTTTGCTAATAAAATGCTTAAGAGAGTTGGCAATCAAATACCATTAGTTATTAGCAATATTAATATAAAAAAATTCACTCAGCACTGAGGTATATGACAAGTAAAGTACTTTGACTTCAAAGGCTTGCCTGTTATGAGATAGCATAAACCATGAAGTCTTAATTCCAAGCTCATAAATATTACAAGGACATTCACACTTTGATTTCAAGGTGAACTCAGGCTGTATACTCAAAAGCAAGTTAATACCAGACTGTGGAGTACTTTCATATTTTTATTTTAAAAATATTTATTCTGAAATTATTCACCTCTTCCATTCAATCCTTTAAAATATTTGTTTTTTAAACATCATGGGATTTTCTTCTTAATGAACGAATTTAGGAATCTGCTCCCTCCTAAGTTATTGTAATTTTTTCCCCACAGTACATTACCAGACAGCTCCTCACCGTATAACTGTCTAGCGAGGTCTGTAATACGCTGAATTTTTCCTTGTTGCTGAGGCACTGCAGGCTCAATAAACTTATTGAATTGCTTGTAGAGAGTCTCTATAGCTTCTCTTGTTTTGCATTCTGCAGAATACTTGCCAACTCTAATGACTGTTGCACTCACATCTTCAAACCAAAAGTGACACTATGGCATAAAAACACTGCATTATAATGAATTATTATCAGCAGTTCAAGCTTTTGAATAGACTGGACTATTCTGTCCATAATCACTGGCATACAGTATGTCTTCAAGTTTATTATTTTAATTTAACTTTTGTTCATTACCAATGCTATTTCAAATATTAATAGCTGTTAAATTTTTTTTAAACACTAGATTCATGCACATCTTAAAAGCATGGTGAGGTTATTAGTTAAATGATTCTGCAAACTCATGCTTTATTTCTGAGTTCTTTCCACCTTGTGTATCAACTGACTAATTTCACGAACTTCATTTCATGGACACAGTTATACCTGTGTAAAGGCAGCAAGGTTGCTTAGATTTAGTCTAAGGGTTTAGGGTTTTTGGTCTCAGCAACCACTAAAGTCTCCAGGAATCTTTTTTTTGAGAAGAACACGCTTTAGAACATACCCTGAATAATCATTTTTACTTAACAATACTCAGAGAAGGATAGAATCTGCTGTTCACTCAGTATCATCCGTATTGCATTATTACAGCAAGCAGCTAATAATCACCATTTTTAACTGCTGTTAAAGTAAATATTTAAGACTATGCCTATTCACTGAAAGAAAACTGTTGAGTAAAAGGTGATGTTTTACACTGAGTTAAAAAAAAAAAAAGCAATCTTAAATTTTAGCTCTAGGAAATAAATTATTTCCCTCAAAGTAAGGGATATTTTTATAAATATAAATGCAAAACAAATGGTAACAAATTGCAATTGCTTTGATAATATATGAAATGATGCATTGATCAGACCACTGGACACTGAAAACATCTTTGAAACAAAACTAAGCAAAAATTGAGCATTGTGATTCATCATTAAGGGAATTTATTTGTTATGTATTTAGACCACTTTGGAGATAGGAACAGTGTTATTTCTAAAAATAAACAATGATGACAGGAATGTGTTTGCCTCACAGCAGATGCCCCAACACAATGTGGCAAGAGGGAAAATACTGTTACAAACTTTTTTTTCTTTTAAAAAAAGGCAATGCACGAGGCAGTCTTCAGGCACATTAAAATAGAGTTACATAAGTCTACAAAAAGATTTAGACTGCAGTTCAGAGAAAAAAAAAATCATATACTTAACAATTAAGTCTATTTTTAAATTATATGCTCCTTTTAAGGAACTGGGTATTTTACTTTTCAGGTCCAGAATTACATACCTTACAGACAGCTCTTCCTGACAAGTAATGAAGTGGGTATTGTGATAACCTGGCTCTTGTGGTTTGACAGCTATCAAAGAGGGCCTTGTGGCACTTTCTGTGTTGCCTCAGAATATACTTAGAGAAAATGAACTCATAAGTATGATTATAGATATGATGAATTATTATGAAAGCCATACGGAGGTGGAAACCCCAGTCATATGCATAGCAGTGCAAGAATATGGTCAAGTTGCGTGTTACAACATTTTCCCCCTTTCTCCACAAAGTTATGAAGAAAAAATAAAATAAAATACAGATTTTTACCAATCTACTACTTTTGTAAGCCACAGATTTTGCCTGAAGTAGTTAAGAGCGATTTTATCTATCCCATTCCTGGATCATTATTACAGACACAGTGGGGATCTCAGGTTTACTAATACCTCTTCCATCATCTGTTGCAGATGCTCCATGAGATCCAGATTTTGCTTGTAATCCTCCACAACTCTGCTAAAGTCATTCAGCTGTTTTTGTAAGTCACTGATTGACCCCAAGAGGACTCTAGCTTTAGCATTAGGTTCATTTGCAACAGAGCCAATTACTTTCTTCTCTAAATTATCAATCCTCTTTTTAAGAATCTGTGTAAAAAATGTAGCAATGTTAAATACTGACACAAAAATGTTTTGATTTTTAGAAATAAAAATTAAAAATGATGCAAATATATTTCTTGTCCCGTATTTTAAAAAGTACAAGTTGCATTTGCAAAAATCAAAGGAAACTGGAGGGCCTCAACAATACTGATTAAAATCAATATAAGTTATATTTATATTAAAGGTGGAATTGAGTTACATTTTTCAGCTTAAAGATAAACAAATATCTGTAGAATAAAATATGAGATCTTAAACAAAATAACTTTCATTGAATCTGGAAAGGAAAAAATACTATTAAACCTCTGGAGTCTTTGACCAAATACAAGTCAATTTAAGCATCATGGTTAGTTATGTCCTAGAATGTTAACATATTGCTTAAGAATCTGATGTAAGCAACATCAGTGACAACCCAGTATAATCCCAAAGACCAAGTGGAACAAGTATTCATACTAGTACTTCATGACGTCTGGTATAAACATGATCTGTAAGTTTCAGGATAAGATATATACATGTATACATTTATATATTTTATAGCTGTTTTACAAGTGATGCAAAAAGACAGGCCCTTGATTTTTGTTTGGAGAGGAAGAGATTGGTTTAAAAAAAGGAAAGTATTTCATGAACTGTCCATTTATACACTTGTAATATACACTGGAAGGCCATTGCCAGTAGGTCAAAGGAGATTATTATTCCCTTCTGTGTAGCACTAGTGAGGTTACATCTGGAGTCCTGTGTCAACTTCTGGCTCCCCAACAGAAGAAATACCTAGACGTACTGGAGCAAATCCAGCAAGGGGCCACAAAGATGACTGAGTGACTGAACATGTGTCCTACAAGGAAGGAGAGAGCTGGGATTTTTTAGCCTGGAAAATAGAAAGCTCAAGGTGGAACTTACCAATGTGTAAAAAAAAAAATGATGGCAGGTAGTAAAGAAAACAGAGCCACACATGTCAGTGGTGTCTAGTAAAAAGGCAGGAAACAATGGACCCACACTAAAATACAGGAAATTCTGTTTAAGCAGGAAACAAACAAACAAAAACCCCCAAACAAAAAACACCTCACTTCTTTTACTCTAAGGGTGGAAGAGCTTACCCACAGAGCTTGTGGAGTCTCCATCTTTGGAGATATTCAAAACCCGACTGGACATGACAGAGCAACCCTTTGTAGTTGACTCTGCTCTGAGGAAGGAATTTTGACTAGATTGTCTCCAGAGGTTCCTTCCAACCTCAATGATTCTGTGATTTGAATTTACAATTGTGAATTAAATTTCCAAGAAAGTGCAAGGGAAAGATTGTAAAAGGAATAGTCGATGCAAAGAAAAGAAACAGCAAAAACAGAATCACAGAAGCTACTGGAAATTTCAATTTTAAAAGTTGTGAACATAGGGCAAGCAAAACAAAAAGTGCTAGTTCTGATTGGCAACTGAAAAGGTCCTTGTGGACTTTGGAAGGAGAGTTTCTGGTGAATGCAAAAGAACAGGTGAGGCTAGCAGGGCTCTAAGGTGCAAATGAGCATGATCAGCTCCAGGCAATGGATGCAGAAAAGGTTCTGAAGACTTTCACAATTAAATGAAAAAGACAAGAAAGTACATGGATACAAGAGGGAATAGGTGTGCGTTTATTGTCGATATGTTAATTTTGATAGGGTATTTGTTTTATTGCGGGCTTTTTGTAATGAGAGGGAAGACTAGGTCACACATATTGTGAAGGAACAGAGGCAAGAATAAAATAAGAGATTAAATAGAAAAATAATGGAGGATAAAAGGAATGAGCACAGAGCAATCAGGAACTGAAATGAAGTCATTTTACTGAAGGGAAATGGAAGAACAAAAGGAATAGAACAATGAAAAATGTCTCAGTCATTGACTGAGACAGTGGAAGAATATAAACCTGAGTAAGTGGGAAGCTCATAAAACATTTTACATCTTCTCTGATCTGCTTGGCACAGGCCACAACAGTTAATTCCACCAGTGAAGTCTTCACTAAGACTAAAATTTCTAACTTTACCTGTATTTTCTCTGCATGTGTATCAACTTGCTGAATCTGTATTTTAAGCACTTTCAAATTTCGAGCTTTTTCAGTTTTTTTCGTATAGTTAAACTTCAAATTGTTGAATTTCTTTTTGAGATCCTTAAATGATTCTCTGAGCTGAAACAGAGTAAGCATATTTGTTAGTAAAAAAGAAACCATCACACTTCAATTTAGTTTTTTTCAAGAGCTGTTTAACAGACTATGATCTGAACACTGAAAAATTCATACAGAAATTAATAACACTATGCCATCTCATAAAGCATCCTTATTTCCTCAGAATTTTTTTCCAGTAGTGGAAACTCGTAATCTTACTCAATCAACATTGTTGCATTTTGAATGTTGAAGTACTGTTTCCAGAATGCTGGGCAAAAAAAGGATTTGGGCAAAGGATGAGAGTCTTGCTCAGACCATCTAGGAAAAAAATCCTGTCTGAGAGTTTTCACTGATTTTAACTAGCAGTAGATGTCCTTCACATACTTCAGTCCATTTAGTGGAAATGGTGGCCATGTAAATGTACCATCATGTTCAGACAAATAGATTTGTATTTATTCATAGTACATTTCTCCTACAATACAACATTTATGTTAGCTTGATTTTTTTGTTTGTTTTTTTTTTTTTCTTGTTTTTTTTCCCCTCCTTTTTCAGAAGCCTTGCTTCTGAAAGGAAGTTGCACAGGGGCTTGATTTTATACACTGTGCTATTCCAAACTTAGCATAATTATTCACAGCATACAAACACAAATCCAGCTCTTTGCTGCAGGATCAAGAGGTAAACTATATGAGCACCTGCCTTTCAAATAACTATTCTATGAGTATGGTAGCAGAGATACCCAAAGAAAACCTCATCTAACTACAGCTAGATAGATTTGGTATCACATGAGAGTACTATTACTAGTTAGCACTGACTTGTCGCAGGAAGCTCAACATTAGGGAAAATTATTCTTATCATAATATAAATTAAGATGAACTATTAGCTCTGATTATGAAGCATCCATGACTTTCAAGATTTTTTTCAGATGGACTTATATTAGCTGAGATAACTACTATTAAATTTAGTTACACTAAATTTGCTGTGAAACTCTTTTTTACTTAGAAGGAATGTAGCTGTATTTTCTTTAATCTACGAACTATTTTAGAAATCCAGAATGATAGGAATGACACTGATTAAGTTCCAGGTAACTACTTTCATTTACACGCATATGGATCAGGTGCATGGCAAGTTTACTAGAATGAGTTTAATACACATAAAAAAGAAGAGTAATATATGATAAACATAATTTAAAAAAACAGTGTTTATTTACTAGTTATAATATAGGGTTGTTATATTCTTTTTTAAACTTTTTTTCCAATGCCAATTACCTTTTTGCTTTAATGTCCTCCTACAAGTGTGGCCTTAATAAACCACATGTCATTCTTTGCATTAGCAATGTTATATAAATAAGCATATCAAACACACTGAGCTAAATTATCTTTAAAGGACTATGAATTTTTTTAAAGTATAAAATTTTATTTTTTCAATATATTTTCTCTTAAAGCTATATAACTTCCAATTTTATTTAAATTGCAAAAAATCCTTTTAGATAGTACAGTTACTTTTGAATGCCTTTAAGCAATACATAGGAGAAACACACAAGTAAAAAATGCTTAAAATATGCTTCTGGTGCCTTATAAAAGGTACTATTTTAGTTACATTGCAATTCCATGTTCACATTTTTAAGTTATTTATAGTTAATTCATAAAAATTGAAATGGAATAATATAAAAATGACTGAAATATTCTTTTTGAGAATTTCACATCCTTTGGGTTTACGATCTTTTGATTTAGGAGAATGTAGAATAAATTATGTAGAGAATCCCAGGAGTAACGAATGCTCATTTTGCAGCTACTGTTATTGGAACAGCTAGCAATTAATCATTATTATTATTATTATATACTAATGTTAATCCACTGAGGGATATATTTTTCATTTTCATTTCATCTACTGGGATGTTGTGACATTATTACAGCAGTGAAAAGACAGATAGTGTTCACTCAGTGTAATGGAAAGGAAGGGAATTCTATCTCCAGCACTGTGATCTCCAATCAGTTTAAGCTTTTTGTCCTCCTTAAGTACACAGAATAATAAAATCTATCTAAAAGCTCCCTGTTAATAAAACCACTTCTTTGGAACAATATTTTGTATTCAGAACACAAGAGCCTTATTTGCTGGTTTAAGTTCGAGGAAAAGAAGAGATGAACAAGAATTATTTTAGTTTATTTCACTGGCTTATGCATACACCTAGGCTAGTGATCATTTATAAGGCCAGAGGCTCTCTTCATAGCAGTATCTGAAATTAGATCACCTTGTTTCAGATATGATCGCTCATGTGTCAAAGGTTTGCAGCTGCTGTCACTCTTCTCTTTTAGCAACAGTGGAAAAAACAGATTCAGCTCAGACTTGTACATCAACCCCTCAGAGTGCACGTACACAACTCCTGTTATCATCGGCAATTGTACCAAGGATGATATATGGCTGCCAATTTTTAAAAATCTAAACCCACCTCAGTTTTTCACTATTTTCTGCAAAATTAAATGAGAAATACTAAAGGAACTATACACCCTAATATGCTTCAGTGCTCTCAGCCCAGAAGTTTAATTGAACTTTGTAACTTGTCCATTGTGTCATAGTCATTAATCAGGCAGCTGTTCCTAACTATAGTTAGCCTGTCATGGGTGGAGAACGATAGTGATAGAGAGGGGTTTAGGTGCCAATTGCTCTGATTTATCACACAATTACAAAATAAATTTTAAAAAGCACATTATAAAGTTGCTTTAAACATGTTTTTGCAAGCAGTACAGTTCCAGTTAAATGCTTTGATTCCTATTTGAGCCACTCTAAGAGGTACTTCAGTGTTGTTAGCCACTGACCCTTCCATTTTCATTCATATATAAAACTTTTAGTAGCACTAATAATCAAAATAGCCCATGAAAGCAGGTTCCAGAAACAGATTTTCGAAGTGGCAAAGATGAAATAACAGAATCAAAGCCAGATAGAAAGTGGGAAGAAAGAAAAGCTGCTGTTCAAGTCATTAATGATTACTTTAATTCTGGGACTACAATTAAAATAAATTATAAGGCAAGAACTGTGCTAAGAAGCATCAATTCCCACTGACTTGTGAACAGAGATAGCTCCTTACCCTCTATGGTTAAAATCTACATTTTCAGTCATACCTTTCCATAAGTGTATAAATAATGACACAATGAAGAGAAAAGAAGTGAGATGACTGAGAAGAGCTAAGAACCTACTTCAGGATGTTACTCTTCTGTTGCAAGTTTTGTGCAGACATGCATTAATGTTATTTTTAAGGTGATAATCTAAAGAGAAGGTTTCTTAATTGCAAAAGTTATGTTATCACTTATAATCCCATGAACCGATTCAGTGTAGTATTAAGCTACAGTTACCTGAGGCTTGACTCAGCTCTATTACAAATGACTTCATTGTAATGCAGTGGAGCTGTGGCTCTTCAGAGTCTGCTACTCAAACTAGTTAGTGAAGCAGGAAGCCCAAACTGTCAAATACAGACCTCAAAGGTCGTATGAGCTTTCCTTATACCTTTCAAAAACGTAGAGGGCATTTGCCTCTGCAAATTCACTTTAAATCAGAGAAGACACACAAAAGGCATGCAATTTACTCTTCTGTCCTTCTATCCTTGGCTATAAATTTAAGTATTTGTTTCCTTGCTTCTTATAGAGGCACTGTGTTACAAACACAGGCAGCTAGCCAAGTCCTACAAGTATGATATTTTCAAACAGCAGTGAATCCTAATCACCAAAGCCCTCACTCAGATGCTTTATTTACACACAAATTCACCACATTAAATGTAAATTAAGTATTTACTGCAGAATTCCAAATATTTTCAGTCAGCTTTAAAGTTTGCTCTGTACACTAGTAAATCATAACTGAATTATCTGGTTGTCTGTTTACTATGTGACAGCTATGAACAGCTGTTGCTTGCTGCTGGCACATGAAATATTTATTTGGTTAGACATAGTAGATGGTAAAGAAATGGTTATTTCAGACAGGTCTGGTAGATACTAGTAATACTTAGACTAATTTCTGATATTAAAATTATCAGAACTTAAAATACTGAATTGAATACTCATAGCTTTAACATCCTTCAAGTAGTTCAGTGCCTGGTTTATGATTCCTAAGCAGAATTAGTTGTAAATACTCAATGAAAAAAAAAATGAAAAAAAACCAGACAATGGATAAATGCATATACAGGTACATTAGCCAAGCATTTGTTTAGGAAATATCTTCTATGCTAACCTCTAACAGAATCTATAGAAAAAGGTATCTGTATGCCAAATTATTACAATTTAGTTTACATTCAATATTCAATGAGGTCTGGGGGTGACAGATTTTAACTTAATCAGTCAACATGGCTTTCCCAACTTAAATAAACAAACAAATAAATAAATAACACTGTATTTGAAAATATGGTATGCAATTATTTTGCAGAGGATGTCCATTAACTATGAGAAGCTAAAACATTACATTTTGTGATATAGGGCATGTGGTGAATAACACATCACTGACATACTTTCATTTAAATTTGAGAGAGACAGAAGATTGTTTTTTTTTTTCCTCTACTTACTCCACCCACTGTAAGTCTAACAAGTAATAAAAATAGAAAAAGAAATCTTCTTAGAAAGGAGTTGCATCCTCCTGCCCTCATTACATAATCACAGAATTTTAGGACAGAAACAAGAGACTTTTTAATATAACTGTACATTTTTTAATATGGCCAGCCTTACGTACAGGCTGCTCAGTGAACATTTCTTTTACTTCAACAAATTTGAGGGTGTTTCAGTAAAAACCTAGAATACTTTAGTTCAAACCTCAAATATTCTGATTCTGTCATACCACTGCAAAGTGTAATGGGACTTCTTGATTAAGTACTTCATGCTTTCATTCTCTTCTACAGCATGGTTCCCTCTGCCAGAGTGCTTCTCCTATACCATCTGCTGCTCCTATTGCCTCCTATCAATGGCCAAGAAGTTATATCACAGGAGACTGATGCACAGAAGATCACACACTCAGCTTATGACAAGGGACTATTACTGTAACTGAGATTCAAAACCACCTTTTTTTTGATGCACATGTTCTTTCAATTTCAAAATACCTTTTTGTAAAAATGGATGCTTTTCCCAAACACACAAGAATATTTTGTAAAATAAAAGAAAACCCAAACAATAATTTTCTCATTAAAAATAGTTGGGACAGAAATCTCAGTTACCTCTACTTTGCAGATTTTGAGAAAACATAGTCTTTCTTTATTCAGGTGTCGAGTTACTTAGTGAAAGATAAAAAGAAAATATAACTTTCAGTGTCACGTTTCCACTACCTATGCTTCCCACTACTGGAAACATCAGTGTGAAATCCATCCAGGTAAGAATCCAGTTTCTGTATTTCATGGATTCACAGAATTGCAGTCTACAGAACATCAAGAGGCCAGCCGTCTCTTACTTTAATGGATCACTCTGAGAAAATTCATTCTATGGAATGTTTTTCTTAAATTGATTTTTGCTGAGACATCTATCCAATTCAACCTTTAAGTTGCAAGTGGACTTGTATTTGGCGTACTAAGATGTTAAATTAATAATCATATTAACTAAGTAATTTTTCCCAAGTTCCATAGTACTGAATTCTAATATCTTATGCCAAGGAACACTTCCTTTCCTTCTAGCAATTCCTTAAGTATCATATATTGTGTTCTGAATGTTAAATACTAAATTATTATTAACTTTTCATTAAAAGACTGAAAGATCTTTCTAATAGCCTTACAACTGCAATATATGTAAATTCTACTTTTGTTTGAAACTTCAGCTTCTGAAGAAAGAAATATGAAGACTCAAGTATTTCAGATGAAGCTGAGAGAGCTGAAAGCCAAAGAAAATAAAGCTGCTCTATTTCTAGTCCTCTTGGTACAGGGAAAGCACTTTATTGCCAGTCCAACAACTTGATATAATCCCGAACTGAAGAGGTATGGATCATAGACTATTATTGCTGCTGTGTGGATCAAAAGTTGCTGTTAAGATGAAAATCAACTTTTCTGTATACCTACAGCAGTTAGGGGAATGGTAAACAGTAGCATATATTAAAGAACACAAAAGTCCTTTTAACAGTCATTCATTGTACTGGGATTTCTCTCATATACCTCATTTATCTCCTCTTGAGTGGCACAGTGTCGGAAATGCTGTGAAAGTTCTTCCTCATATTTATTGGCTTTGGAGCTCCAGTTAATGTTATCACACTCATATCTAGCAAGTTCCTGCTTCAGATTCTTTACAGAAACATTCAAACAATTCTAAAGCGGGAATAGACAAAGAAACTTATGAAACTCAGGAAATGTATTGATTTAACCAATCTAAAATTAACATCATTTTGACACAGAACATGCATAATCAGAGTAAACTATTAAACCTCCATTGTAATGAGAGCAAGTATATAGCAGTTTCAATCACTAGTAGTCTGAAGAGTAGTTTTGGGTCAAAGTCACAACTCATACATGGTGTCTTCCCTGAGTAAAGAGGAAATGGCCTGCTCTAGTCTTTTACCACCTGGAGATTAGCTCCTTTCTGCTGTGAATCAGTTTATGGAGTCTGAAGAGCAGATTGGCAATATGGATAATCTAGGCAGGTCATAACAGAATGTCTTGCTTTCTCCTTAGTAAATGAATACAGGGTAATGACAATCCAGCCTTGAAAAATAACTGCTTTCTAAAATTATATCTATTTTGCCATGCAAATCAGTCTGGAATCCACAAATAAGGTAGCACTGTTATATTTCCTTTTTGTTCTTTTGTTATCCTTTCTTTATACAAGAATAAATATGTGAAACAACCTTTAACAAAGTAACAGGAGTCTAATATATAGATGGGGCATTCAAGAAATCACCAACAGTGCCTTGAATTGCACAAAGAATACTAGAGAACAGAAAGTCATTCTTTTCTTTTTCCAAGCACTGATATTTTAAGATTAATTTCCTCCCTATTTCAAATCCCTTTTTCAATTTTCCAGAGTAAGATCTGCTCACAGACCATTAAAAAAATTAAAACAAGATTTCAAAGAAATTAATTTTTCTCTTGGC
This sequence comes from Antrostomus carolinensis, assembly GCF_000700745.2. Lineage (NCBI taxonomy): Eukaryota > Metazoa > Chordata > Aves > Caprimulgiformes > Caprimulgidae > Antrostomus > Antrostomus carolinensis. The sequence continues at coordinate 97,284 of NW_010321125.1, forward strand.
AAAAGCAATTCATAATGTGAGTAAGTTTGATCATTCCTCGATGTTTCATTTAATTTGATGGTGGTATATCTTCCAACTCTAAAAATTATCAACTCTTTTACATTTAATGTTTTGCTTTCTTTTAAAAGTATCTTAAAGCTCTGTTTTTATTTTTCACAGATTATTAATAAATTTTTGTACATCTAAAAATCAGTCAGATAATTCCAATAATCTTTCATATTTCTCCTTGAAATCACAAGTCATTCTAAGTCTACTCACGGGTTGCTGCACTGCAGACAAGATGTCCACTCCCTGGGTAATAAGCAGTTTATACAGCTTTCTGATATGTGCGTGTTTCTCCTGAGCATTCACAAGATAGTCTTTAGCATGGTGCACATTTTCAGGGTCCACACTTGTTTCAGGAATATCCAGTTCTCCTGATTTTGATAGACATTCCAGCTGGGATATATTAAAACAAAAATCAGTGTGTGTTTAAAATAATGTGAAAGGAAGCTTACAATTCCTTCCTTACCAATAATGTGTTACTCTAAACTTGGTTGATGTAGGTTTAAGTACTTAAATTTGGGTTCAGATCTGAATTTTTAATTCTCCAAATTTCATGCAGTTTTAGATACAAAATTTTAATTCTGACCACCAGGTGGGTTAATGCTGTTTGGGTTGGTTTTTTGTTGGGTTTTTTTTTTTTGGGGGGGGGGGGGTTTTTGGGAAGAAAGATGACAAGCACCAAAACCAACGAGTTTAACTGCAACAGGAAGGTACAGTTTAAAATATTATACTCACTTCTTTTTTAATGTGATGGAATTTGACTGTCTTGTTGAAAATCTCATCATGTTCTGTCATTGTATCCTTTACTGTTTGATGGAGATGAATAAGCTCACTTATTCTCTCAGAATTCTCTTTCCCAGGAAATCCTTTCTGCCTTGGTAATTCTAATAATTTTATCAGGTACTCAAGCTCAGCATTCAGTTGCTAGCAAAAAATCAGAAGTTACTCAAATCAGACCAAAATATTTGCAAGTTTTCCCTTACATTTAATGAAACAACCACCTAGAAATAGTGAGTTGTCTTGGTGAAAAATCAGTGTCATGCTCTCCACATACCTTGCTTCTTCTAGGCATGAATCTCTGCTATCACCCAGAAACAGCCTTGGATTAAAACCAGTCAAACTGACTTGTAGGGGAACAGCAGACCAAATTGCTAAAACTCAGAAACAGTATTCAGAGGAGGTAGGAAGCTCAATATGACATACCTCAGCTTCTGACCAGCTCTAACTCAAAAGCATGAAGTTGGTAGTCACTGTGTACTTCCACCACCCCAGTGCTTTTGTGTCACTTTAATAGGCAGCTAACACCATGCAAGGTATTCTCTGGACACTGAAGGTAAAATTTCTTCTTGCCTACCTTATAAACACAGGCAAACCCTTCCTTCTGTAAAAGCAATGTAAAACATGAAACATTGCGAACCCCGACACTCTGTTTGGGGTCAATGTGAATCTTCACTGTACCAAAAAAAGCTTTTCACCCACTGTGCACTTCACTAGTTTGGTTTCTCACCTGATACTGTGGTTTCATTTGGTTAAGCTTTTTTTGTAGTTCTAAAACAATGAAAAGGTCATTTCCAAGGTCAACTGTTGCTTCAATCTGGAGTGCCTCTTGAAGAATCCGTAATCCATGGGTAGTCTAAAAGATAATCAAAGAGTTCAGTGTTTGTATCTGTAGTAAAAAAAAAAAAAAAATTAAACTCAAATCTAAATTTTTAAGAAGAACCCTTCCCCAAGAACCCTTTTTTTTTTTTTTTTTTTTTTTGTTACTATAAACCTCTCTGTTTCTAACTTTCTGACTGACAAGGGTGATAAGAAATTTTTCAGACAGGGTGTAAAAACGATTCAGACACTAAGTCCGCAGGATTCACACACACAATGTCTTTTCTGTGATAACAGATGTTGTGGTTTAGTGATAAGTTGCACTACACAAACAGCATCTACAAACCTCTGGTTCCGCTTCTAGTCTAGCTAGCTCTGCTTTTAAAGAACACTGCACACTTTGCCTCTGCCAAGGAGGTTTCAATCCTCTTTAGTTATGAACATGTTTGGACTTGACTTTAGTAACTATTAGGACACAGTTTTGTTTAGTAACTATTAAGTCACAACAAAATGGTGCTTTAAAAAAAAGCAAATGCAATCAACCAAACAAACAAAAAAAGAAAAAAACAAAGCACTGCTGGTGTAGTATACGGACTTGATTAAAACCTAAAATTTGAAGTGAGGACTTGGACTTGTATGTGTTTAAATAAGGGTAAAAATGATCAAAACCAATTCATGTTTCTTCATTACTATCTGAATGGCAGAATAGACTATGGGGAAGTATCTTACTGATCATCTTTTTTCTTAAATGATACCTATAGTAGTTGATGAGAGAGTTACAGACAAACTAATTACAATCTAGAAACATTTGGCACAGTTGCTTTCTTCCTAGCTATTTTACTTACAATTTTCAGTTGTTCTTTAAATGTCTGGCGCTGTTGCTTGGTGGGTTTTACTTGAGTAATTTTAAAATTCCAGAATGCCCAAAGATCAGTCAGCTCTTTCTTTTCTTTACTCAGATTAGCAATGATATCTTCTGTTACTTGTACAGATTTTTCAACTTTAAATATTAAACTCTCATTTGCCTGGCAAATAGACAGACACATTTTTTTTCCACATATGTTTTTATAAAATACATTTAAAACCTCGCAATATTGAAGTCTCAGCAAAGCTTAATAAAAAACAACTATTCTAGCATAACTTCTTTGAAAATTTCTGGTACTCTGGGTATCTTTAAATACACTTTTCTCTTAGAAATAGACATAGATCAACAAGATTTTCTATACTAAGGATATGGCTAACAAAGTATAAAATCTAGAACAGGTCAGTAATGACTGAATCATTGCTATCTGATGCTTATTCAACACTTACACAAAATAAAGTAATTTCTGAATAGACAGAACTACCTTTTGGGCAATAGCAAATGGAAAGTGAAGTGGATGAAGAAAAGACTTAGAAGCTACAACCTAAAAATATCATGAGAACAGAGTAGCAGAAAATACAGTGGCAACACACACATCTTTAGACAATATCTGAAGACTTTAGACTTTAAGTGATTGCAGTGCAATTTCACATTCGCACATATTCAGCTTGCCTTTACACAATCTTATCTGTGCCTGGCTGCATCCAGCTGTGACAGTACACACTTCAGTCTGCACTAACTGCCTGAGAATTTTCCCTGCTTAAGTAGGTTTTTCCAGCTATTCTTGCACACTGCTGTATGTTATCAATACCAACTCGCCCTTCTCACACTAATGTAACTGCTCTCTAGTCCCTCCTATAAAAATAGAAAGAACAGCTGGGTATCTAGGCCATCTACATTAATTGGGATCACTTTAGGAGTGGCAGCTTAGGGAATGATTGCACATCTCAAATGATCATCTCATGAAGGGGTGCTACAAATCCACTGCTAGGCAGTGCAGCAGAACCCAAGACAAAATGTAAAAACACCAGGAAAGATTATCTGCAAGGAAGTAGCTCTAGCACCCATTTCTTTAGAACTTCATATACTCAATTAGTAAAGACTGCCTCTTAGTGGAAGTAAAATAAACTTGAAACTGTGCTTGCACATATCCTGCTCTCCAACATGAACAACAGCAATATGTGCACGTATTATATTTGTATGCAGGTAATGGATCATGTATTAAGGGTTCCGTCATTGTTAATCATAAAACTTTTTATATTACTTATAATACTATTAGCACTCAAATAATACTTTTATATTTTAAAAGTAGATATCAACATTAGTCCCTTTAAAACTAGGTACCGGGGAAATCAAAATACATCAGTCACAGAACAAGGATTAGATCTCTCCACTGGCAAACATCAAATATTCAATATGGTTTATCACACTATACTCACCACATTTACTAAATTAAGAAAATTGCAACCCATATTTTGGGTGGAAAATATCTTCTTTATAGCCTTTTGCCACTGAGAATTAGCTGACTCCATTGCAATTTTATTTTCAGACTCCCTGTTTTTTTGTAGTGGTTCCGATTTATAGAATTCCTTCAGCTTTTTAATTTCATCATTCACCTACAGAAAGACATAATATAAGCATCAAAAAAACAAATTAAAAAATTGAGCTGCTATAATCAAAATGTATACAGACATGATAAAATTGAACAGCAGTCTCTGAATCTTTTCCAGGTTTTAAGATCTATCATCCTCCCTAAAATCTATACAAATACTAAATAATAAAAAAGTTTTAATCTGCAAACCAGTAGATGGCAAGTAGACAGGTGGCAGCAATTGGTTAAATTTCTGTCACATATCATTACATGTGTATTATATACCAGTTTATCAATGCAATGATTTTCACAGATCTGTTTAATATGAAATAACTGAAGTTAGCAATAATTGGAAGTAGACACAATCCAATGTTTTGGCAGTTTATCTTCAAATAAATAAATCCTATGGCTAATTTTTTCTGATAGGTTCCATTCCATTTTCAATTTCTTTCTAAACATAAAATTTATGTTGTAGAATTTTATAACAACCATTACGTCAAAAAGAAAATTAACTGCCCCAGGCATCATTAGCACAGCTACCAAAATTAAGTTGGTATTAAATTGATTATTATTTCTGCTAGACCTGGTTTAAATTTAATTTTTAAACCCCTTCAGATTAATTAACACTCCAGTGGAAGTAGTGCAAGACAGTGATAAATATCTATATCAATATATTATAATACGATAAATACCTATATGAACATATGTGAAATATTTTTAAAATTATATAAAGCAAAAATCAGTAAATTTAAGAGTCAGAGTATATACATGTAAGGATTTTAATTATGTATATAATAAGAGAGCACATGTGCACAGGATAAAAGGTAAAAAATAAATTATAATATTTCTTACAATGATGATTTTAATCAGTAGAAAATCTGTACATAGATTAGTCATTATGTTGATGCAAGTTCAATGATCAAGGCTGCTTGCCCTGATGAAACAGATCTCTCCTTAAAGCAGAAAAGAGTTTACAAAGACTTGCAGTGCTTTCATGACATAGCATATACAAGATTTGTTTTAGCAAGCTAAAAGCACATTTTTCACTTGTAAGATTTTCAGTCTAGTGCAAGAAGTAGTAAGTAATCTGTACCTCCGTAGCTGACTTTAAAAAGGTCACATACGTTTCTAGAATTTCTAGTTTTGAACTAATATTTTTTTCAATTTTTTTCAGTTCTTCATTCATAAAGTCAGTTCTGCTAGAAAAAGTTGCCACTTGCTCGGGTTCAAGCTCCTCCATATCTTTATCTTTGATGATTCTCTTAGCTGCATCGAGTTCATGTGAAATTTCCTTTGAGGATACAAGCATAGAACAATATGTGTAATGACTGAAAAGGACTCACGAACATTCATATCAATGTTATTTTCACTAGCATTTCTTTCTTAACGTATAATTCAGTTACTTAGTTGAAGAGTTCATAATGGACATCATATGCTGAAAATAACCATTCTTTCCTGTAATATTGTAACACTAAAAATTATGGATGAAGTTATTAAAATAGCTATTTTGAATAGAAAAAAAGTAGGAATCTCAGTATTCAAAATAAGGAAACCACTTAACAGTGTAAGAATGAAAACATAAGCGTTCCATATGGGAACACTGACAGCCAGAACTGCTTGTCTGATACTCAGTTCTTGCAGGAGAACTCGCTGTCCACTCTAGAATGAGATTCCAGAAGCACTAGGTCCTCATAAGGCTACTGCTGTAACTGTTTTAAGGCCTATCCTTTAGTGTTTTGCTTTATTAATCTTAGTTTCACGCATGCCTTCATTCCTGAATCAATAATTGCTTCCCAGCTCCAGACTAGTCCCTACCTGTCAAGTTAGACTGCCCTGCATTCCAACCCAAACCAATGTTCTTGCATGCAGCATATGTGCAGAAATCAGACAGATCAAATAGTGGGTCTTAGCTGTTACTGTATCAACTGCTCAGACCAAGAAGAAAGTCACAGTATGCTGTCTGAGCAAGAGCTGACTTACTAACATTTTCCATGATCCAGATGGGATTCTGGTTTTCAGATTCACTGTCTTAACTCACAGCTTCATATATCTATGTGCTTATCTACTTTTATATATTTAACTCAATACCACTTAGCACATCTACCTCTAGCATTCAACCAAGAGCACAAACTCTATTATATCTCAACCCACAGAAAGACTAGGTAGGAGAAGTTACTATTGTCAGGGCAGACTGTATACTGCAAAAAAATAAGGTAACACCCTGGCATGCAAAAATTTGGCAGAAAAAAAAAAATACTAAGAACTATTATATCGTCTTGTGGAACAAAAAGGGGCACTTGTTCACCTGCTGAATGTTTTAGATTCTTCCTATGCACTCTACAGAATTTCTTTAAAGTTAATTCTATTTCTACAAATACTGTACAGATCTAGCTCTTGGGTTCCATAAACTGTTGCCTGAAATAAAAAATAACTCCATAGGAGTAATGGACTTTTAAGAACTCCTAAAATACAGGATACTCCTAAAATACATACTGCCCTGTTGTTCAGCTTAGTCATGAAATATGCACCTGTGTCAAGACCATGGAGGTTTTAAGCCACTTTCAGATACCACAGTTCTGCTACAGGATTTGGAAAGGCCCTGGATGTGACTTTAAAATAGCCTCATCTGTGTTACAGAGCTGAGTGCTGCAGTGCTTTCATACCACGGCTGCATTCCCTACATGACCAATGGATATCTGATGCCAACTTCACAGCCCCCTTCAAAGTTTCTCTATCTGGGAACTACTTTTTTTCTTTTTTTGCTGATTTATCCTTTTTATTTGGTATAACAAACCACAAGAAAAGTTTTCTTTGCCTCTGACTGTCTAGACAATTTTTGAACTTGATGCCTCAGGTAGGAGTAGCAATCCACATTTGAAGAGTCTTCCTGTCAAGGGTTAATACTGGGATCCTGAGCCAGTAACAAATAACATGATGAGATAGAGGCAATGGGGAAAACCAATGACACAAGAAGGACTGACTTGTAAAGTTATCTGTGGTTTTGTTCATCAACTACAGTTTTAAACTAAACTATAGAATCATTTTCTTTCCAAAACTATGGAAGAAACTCAGCCTTTCACGTTATTTAGAACTACATGCAGCATGCATTTATTTCTAAAAGTACTTAACATTGTTAAAGCTTCTTTTTTTTTTACCTTTGTTTGTTTAGCCAGTTCAAGGTGTTTGTTCAAAACTCTTTCCGATTCAGACAAATATGAACCAATCTCCATAGCAACTGCAAGCATTGGGGTGATTTTTTTAATTGACTGCGATACCTTTATTTGAAAGCATTATTTATATAGTTAATTTATACAAATAGACAATATAAAAACAGTATAAAACATGATTTTGTATTGAAAAAAGTGAAGCAAACTTGTCTGTTGGCATTTAGATTATGTACTTTGCATAATTCAGAGAAATTCAGAAATTAAAATATAAAGGAAGAAAATTCTACTATTTCTCCTAGAGAAAATTCTAAGTCTCTCATTTTATTGATAGCACTTTCCTTTACCCTAAGTATCCCAGGCTTGTTATTTCAGTTAGGCACAAGTTCATTGTAATCTAGGTATTATAAACTTGGCAGAAATACTTGTATTATGCTTCTTTTTTTTTTTTTTTTGCTTGTTTGTTTGTTTCAGAAAGTATATTTAAAGCTTCTCTGCCAAGCTAAGAAACCTATTTTTGAACAGACACATGTACACAACTCCATTTCATTGCCACTGTAAGACATTATATATGCATGCGGGTAACAAAACAGATTATAAAAAGCAGAAGCAGATGATACCAGACATAGTGTGTATCATTATTATCAGACAGGTGAATTAACATGTACTATTTATTTTAAGAAGTGGCTGCTGATTGAGGTTCAGACTGTATTAAATGAAGCTCAGGGGCAGTTGAATTTAGCACCAGATTATTTGGGATACTTTACATTAGCAGAAGGTTGCAATGAAAAGCTTTTTGCTAGGTAGAAATATAACAATAAGCACTAATCATTGTAATGAAAGATCATGTATTGTGACTCAAATCTTCAAAATGTTCTCTAACGCAAGTCTGGGAACAAAGTGATTACAAAAGCTGCAGAAAAAAAACATACGTCAAAATTGGGGTCTAAATTTTGTGTAAAAATTAAATGAATTGTAGTTTTAGCTTAAGATCCACAATATACTAGTGACATAATTTCTACAAGACCAACAGCAGCAATCAGCAAATCTTTTATTTTCAGCAAAACTCCACAATATTTTCACTGTGTTCTAATTCCACAAGGCCTCTTCTACATAAATTGAATGTGAAGGGACCAATCTATGGCAAATTTACTTCCCATTTGTTTCAGAATAGTTCATTATAAACCATGCAAATATTATAAAATATCCATTTGCAGACTTAATTATTCAGTCATTAAATTTGATTTACTTTTTTGGTCTATGCTGTGGGATTTCCTTGATATGAACCTTGTTAAAAGATTATATTTGTAATTTGAATTTAGACATGGAATCTTATTTAGGAGCCATGTGTCTGTTGCATCTCTGACAAGTCATTAAAAAAGTCTGCAGTACTATAGAACGTTCAACAGCTCAAAGAAGGCTGTAATGCCCTTGATGCATTGGTATCTTAATGAATAAAGGTATTTTTTTATAGTGACCAGAATCTACTCTTCTTCAGTCTTACTGACAACATGTTGCAGTTCATAGTCACCCTCAATTTCGCCACAATTCTATTTTTATCTTCAGTCAAATGAAACAGAAGGCATAAAAACAGTATAGGAAACCTGCACACCCATGATTGCTCACTTCTTTTCCAAAAGAAAGAATTTTAATAGCTTATTATCTAAGTAAATCCATGCTTTATTGAAGATCAGTGGTGAAATGGTCTCATGGAAACGGCTACATTTTTCAGAACAGCTTTAGGTTCATTTGCACTGACAACAGCATTCAGCATTCTAACTACAACTGTGAGCTAACAAACCAATATATTACTTGAAATTATCTGAATCAACTTTAATATCCACATAGCTAAATTACGGAAGTGCAATGCGCTGTTCATTAATGCATTAAGATGACGATGTGTTATCATGTACCTTATTTAGATGATCCTCAAGTGAGGCAGTCCATTGTTGTTTCTTCAAAGTAAATTCTTTGTAATCTGGACACTGCTTGATTAATAGATCTACTTTTTTTTTAACATATTCCATCATTTTCTGAATTCCTGTCACCCAAGAGCTAAAATGAAAAAGCAGAACTGCTGTTATTTCTCATTTTGGCTCAACAATCAGGATGATAATGACTTAAAAAAACCCCAAACTTTTCTGTTGATTTGCATGACAAGGAACTTATAAATTCTAAACTGTGACCCTCAAAATAAAAATAACCAAGAGGAATACTAAAATAAATCCAAAATTGGTAATTAGTGGAACACAGGAGTGACATTTCCAAACAAATCATTTCTCACCAGTGCTTAAGTTAGATTCATACGCCAGATAACCTGATTCAGTGAGAAATACCTCATTTTACTAATAATTCTGAACCTTACTTATGCTATCTAAAGCATATCACTTCTACTTCAATTTTTTTTTTTTCTTTGGACTTTCAAATTTCAATTTCTAGGAAGAAATTCTTCTCTGTGAGGGTGGTCAGATACTAGAATAGGTTGCCCAGAGAAATTGTGGATGTCCCCTCCCTGGAAGTGTTTAAGGGAGGTTGGATGAGGCTTTGAGCAACCTGGTCTAGTGGATGCTGATGGCAACCTGATGATGGCACGGGGGTTGGAACCAGAGGATCTTTAAGGTCTCTTCCAACCCAAACCATTCTGTGATTCAATCAAATATTTCAGTGTTTTTACAGTAGCTGGAAAAAGAATGTCATATACATTCTAAGTAAACATTCCTTCAAAGATGCTGTTTTAACAGGAGAAAAGACAACATAAATTTACAAAACTCTAGCTTGTCTCATAATTTAAAACATTTAATAGCAGGGAAGGAATTCACGATCTGAATACTTAAGGCAGTCCTCTTCAAACTGTAAACAGGTTACCACATACAATTAAGATCTGAAGTTTTGATATTAAAAAAAGAAACCCCCATATCAATTGTTTTACTACTTAAATTAATTCATCGTAAGAATTTTTGTAAGACAAAAATGTCCTAAATAGGTTTTTCATTAGTTTAGTCTCATTAGAAACTTATGTTAATACAGGTTAATGAAGGTTAATTCAAGGTTTCCATCTTTGTCCTCAAAAATAAAAAAAAAAAAATTCTCCTCACTTTCAGATCAGGCTTAGAGTTAAATTCTGCAACCTCAAAGAAAAACCTTACTCTACACTCCTAAGATGAATTATGGTATTAGAATAGATCATTCTGTTTCAATCTGATCCAAGAATCTCTCTCCAAAGAGAAACTAAATTTTAAGTTCTTTCTAGGGAGTAAGTGATTTCAGATTTTGTAAATTACTCTTCAGAAATTACTCTTCACAAACCTGTTAGTTTGTGCTTTATCCTTTAATTCTAAAAATGTCACTCCTTTACTTCAGTACTCCTTAAAAAGAGGTATGTTTAAAAACCTCTACTAGTACCACTCCTTTAAAAAAAAGCTATAAGAGAATAAGATTTATAGGTTTTGAAAATCATAATTTAAATCTCAAAATCTTTGAAAGTATCACTAGTTTGTTATGAGTTAATACAACAAATTTAAAACAGCAGTAAAATAAAGACAGTTCTTATAGGCAAGGTAATTGGCTGGCAAAGTAACAAGCGTTCTCTTAATGAACAAAATTTAATGATTGTATAATATTTTTAGATTTATTACATACAAAGTTTTGCTCCTCTTGTATTTCTAGCTGGTTTTAATCTAAAAATATGAGATCTCAAAAATTAGACCTACCAATATTTTAGTTTTGAAACACTCTAGGATTACAAGAAAGAACTGCCTTCTGTCACTTTTCTATAATCTATTCCTCTTCCAATGTGAACACTTCCAACATTTGCATTTATTTGGACTGTCTTTTAGTATAAGGCTGCAACATGCCTCAAGAAGATTTGAAAGTAGGACAGAATTAACATCATATGTCTCCATTTTTACTGTGAGTTGGATTTCCAATTACACCACTGAGGTCAGCATCACTAGCCCTAAACATACTCCTCCCTCAATGTGAGGGTATCAGTATTAGATTTGTAAATCAAAAACTAGTAGAGCTGTCTTATCATATGCATATAAACTGCCCAGCTTATTTCTGGGTACTCTAAAAATTAAAATAGCAAAATAATGTGGATGCATAAATTCATGTACATTTTAATTCTTTTAATGTTCAAGTACTCCATCTTCTCTTAGTGCATTTAAACCAGTATTATACATGGCAGTCGCTTTGATATTGCATTAAAAATACATTTTCCAGTATCCTCATTCAGAAGATACGGTGCAATTCAGGGCATCATCTCATCAAAATCAACCCAACCCGAGCAAGGTCAGATGATTCCTTCTTATTAATAAATATATTGTCTGAAAAACTGGAGTCTTGCTTCTTTTTTAAAACTAGTAAAGTAATGCGAGTAGCAGAGCGTGCAATACCTTTTCTATCACAAATGATGAAGGAATTCTAAAATTACTGCACTCCAATTACTCCTTCTGGGAGCTGGCAGCTATTTTCAAATTCCACATGAATTTTTACTTGTTGCCAGCTAGTTCAAAGATCCTACCATAATGCAAACACTTAGCAGCTACGTATCTCACTTTTGGATTATACTTTTCTGTCTTAGGGCAAAGCAGCTTTTTGAAAAGATACCTAAAGTTTTTCAGATCCACACTGTTCACTGCCTTCAAATTGTGACTGCCCAAGTCCCTCAGGATTTCCAGTCTGGATAGTTAAAGAAAACGAAAAGTCTGTGAGGGCAGTTAAGACTACCAGTGAATTATGGAATAAGGGGAACAAAATAGTAATCAGGATTTAGTCTTAATGGGAGTTCTGTTTTCTGTCCAAATCTTCCTCCTTTGACTCTCAGCTGTTCATATAAATCTTGACCATGTGGGTTAATCACTGGGTCAGCATTTAAGGATAGCACAGTGGCTTATACATGACAAAGAGAGGCCCCTCTCTTTCCTCTTTCAAAATGTGAACATTTCTGTGTGAAATTAATATTCTGGAATATAACATCTTACCACATTTGCTGACAGAACTCACTGTGTCACCATTACTAGGCTTATGAACTGGTTGAGAGCATTCTGAGCCACGGGTTAGGCAAAAAAACCCCTAGACTTGTCTTGGTGTACAAAAAGTCAAATGTTAGTCAGGATCATCTTTGTTGCACTGATGACTAGCCTCATGCTGAGCTGCATCTGGAAGAGACTAACCAGCAGGTTATTCCCCTCTGTTAAGGTCATGTGAAACTGCATCTGGAGGCCAGCTTGTCCAGTTTGGGACCCCGCAGTACAAGACAGACAAATAAGCTCGAGTGAATTGAGCAGAGGTCACCAAGATGGTTGGAGGTGGGAGCATATGATGTACAAGGGGGTGCTGAAAGAACTCTGTTGAGACTACAGAAAGGTGATCTAATTGCTCTCTTTTCATTATCTGTGAGGAAGTGGGGTTATACAGAAGACATGATCAGAGTCTTTTCAGAGGTGTACTGCAAAAGGGCAAGAGGCAATATTTACAAGTTGCAGCAACAGAAATTTTGGCTAGATATGAGAAAAACATGTTTCACAAGGAGAGTACTTAAGCACTAGAACAAGTTACCCAGAGAAGCTATGAAATCTCCATCCTTGGATATACTAAGAATTTGGCCCTGAGCAACCTAATCTAACTGACAAGTTTTGAGCAAGGAATTGCACCAAGTGAGGGCAGAGTTCCTTCACAGTTTAAATTATTCCATGACTGTAATCCTCAAACCCATTCCTAGGAATATAAAGTGTTCCACCTGCACAGAAGTAGTAGCACTGCTCCTTGAAATATATGGCAAATTCACTACATTTGGACATTGAGGCCTGACGGCTGCAGGGAAAAACTGAAAAGCCATAATATTGTGTTTGCTTTTTTAGAAATGAGCTTATTTATTTTTATGATGCAAGTAGACATTTAAAATATTAGAGTCTGAGATTTTTCACTGTTCTTTAGAAAGAGCAAAACACTTTTCTAGTGAGAATGCCTATTGATACTGTTTTGGATTTCACCTTCCTTCTCTAAATCACAGCTGCTTTGGCTGTAACGCTTTGCCGTTTTTTAAATTATAATGTCTCCTAGGCAGCAGTCTTACCTTCTTTATTTATTTACAGAATATCTTGAACAGTGCTTTGGCACACAGGAGATCTGCCTGTGGCATGACCTATTTTTATTGAATTTTACCAGAAATTACTGATAGGGTTATTTTGACAAATGTATTCCATACTTCTTGATGTGTAGCGATGATATCTTACTATCCTACTGCCGATTTGGACTGTTTAAAAATTTTTTTAAACTCTCAGTAGGGAAGAAAGAAAATTAATTACTTGTTATTTTAGGGATTTATTCTATCAAGATCTTTAGTGTTTCTACACATTAATCAATGCTGTGCAGACATAATTTGAAACACATCTGCTTCTGTTGAGGTAATGTCTAGCAGAACATCAAGTCCTAGAGAACAGAAGCATGTGTTCTGGAACTATGGTTGGTTTAGGAATCAAAGTTTCACCGAGGAAAATCCCTTCCTTTTCATTTAATTAGAATATCAGGAGATGCTGAAGCAGTAACAATAGCTGTTACTGTTATTGCATAGCAGCAATAGCTGCATGTGTTCCCGAAACAACTTTCTATTTGAATTTTCTATTTTGTCCCTTTGTTAGGTTCAAGACAATTACATCTGGGGTGACAGATGAAGGCACTTTAGATAAAATATTTTGCAAGGTCTTGAGATGAAATGATGATCTTATCTAAAATTTCAGTTGCTGTGTTGAACTCAAGCTATTCAAAGCTCGGGAAAAATTAAGGACATAAGCATGTAATGGGAAGGTAGCACTAAGCTGACCACTAGCCAGCCATCAACCACGGTCATCTGTTCTGTCTTTGAAGTAGAACTCACTAGTATAAATGGTCTTCATTCTTACTGCACCAGCCTCCTACTAAGACCTGAAAAGTAGGAGATATTAAACCACTAGGACTGATTCTAAGTTATGCTTTACATCAGTGTAGAAATAATAACTGTGGAGTACACCATCACCGAAATTAACAAAAGCTTTTGAAGAAAAAAAAAATATTTCATTCATGAATTAAAACTACTAAGAAGTGAAGAAACTTTTACATTTTCTGCACTTGGCTTAACATCTGTATTTGTTTTGCATCAAATCACGTTGTAATTGCTAAAATGATGACTTTAAAAAAATTCTAAAAGCATTACATTGGGAAGCAGGGAGTGTTCATAGCCATTGGTATTTTTTCATTTGCATAGATTTACTTTTCCAAAATGTCAACTAAACCATTGTTTCTGAACACTGCCCTAACATACCACTCCTCTGTTTGACACCACTCTTACAAATAGCATGTAGAATTTCCTAAAGTTCTTTGTTAAAGAGATTGGTTTACATAAATACCAACAGATAAGTATAGCAGAAACTCTGATTTTCAGGTCATTTAAATGCACTCCTACTTAGTTACCCACACTGGCTCTAAAAGCAGTCTTATTCTAACTAGTTGAGTTATAAATCAACATGTTGATGTGGAGAAATGCAGTAGAATTGCAAAAACGGACAGAATACCTGTGAGAATCTGCTTTATTAACCAAAGTTTGTCCCTTTTGCAAGGTACTTGCTGCGGAACCTTTAATTGCTTCCTTTAATTCCTCATAATTCATTGTCAAGATAGGCAAATGTGAGTCTTCTGAATTAAAGATTTTAAGGTAATTCTCAATACCTTCAAGACCATCAAGTACCTGCAAAAAAAAAAAAAAAAAAAATTCTGTTGTCAGTATTGCTATTTAAAATACGTATTTATATTTTTACATAAATAGATGATCAATGGACATTTAACATTTTACATTTCTTCAGAAATGAAAAGCAATTCTTTTAATTTAGGTTGTGATATTGACTTTGCAGGTGTCAGAAAAACACAGGTATAATCCAACAAAAGTTAATCTAAGTATGGGCATGCAAAATCACAATTACTCTTTGAATTTAAAACAATTCAATTTTTTCAGCAATTATCAGGCCAATTTTAAAGATTGAAGCCGAAAAAAAATAACAAGAATAATACAGTGCATTAGCACTCAAAGTTTTACTGAAGCACACTCTTTAATTAAAGAGTTTTACCAAAATTATTCTTCATTTTAGTGTTTTAAATATACCAAAAATTTAAAATATAGGCTCTGATCTTCACAGAATCATAGAATAGTTCGGAAAGGACCTTAAAGATCATTTCCTCAGCTTTCTGGTAAGCACATATGCATCTTTGGTTTTGTTGTATCTATTCTCTGTCTTCCTTCAGTGCAAGAAGTTTCTCATTCAAATACCAGAAGAAAGTGAAAAAACTACTCTAAAAAGACTCCTGTCTTTTTAGATAGAGTAAGGACAACATTGCAATACTCCTTTATTAAAGTTATTAAATACTAATATTAGTAAAATAGAAACGTGCCGAAACCCTCTGTGCATAATGAGCATCATATCAGTAGCACTGTATTGTCTTACACAGTTTATTTCTGTTGTTCTAAACACTAGAAAAACATGACATCTAAACAAATCAAAGCAATAGACAATGTCTAATAGTATTAACTTATTATTGAACCTATCCATTTATGTTACAAATTTAAAATATAGTGACTATAACATGGACTGCTCTGTATACATATTTTTAAAAGGAAAACAACTGTTTGTACAATACCAAACTTGTGTTCTGACTTTACAAATCTTTATATATAATCTAAGCTTTAGTTCAGTTAATAATTTTGCAGACTTACAGTCCAAAAATATATTGCTCCTAAAGCCTCAGTTCACCACTGAGAAGAATTCTGAGAGACAAGAAATCTGCATAGATGCTAAAATACTATCCTTCCTTATGTCAATTTTAAAATTACTACATCAGGAAAACAAAAGAACTTTGAGGCAGACCAAATTTGACTTTAAAGACTTCTGCAGGGTTTTACACTCATAAAAAGTTGAAAAGTGAAATTTCTGACTGCAGGCGTACAATATGATCCAGCTTACATACAGCATATAAACCAAGATTTCAGCAGCTGAGAAAGAACCCCATATTGCTGACTCAAAATAGCAAGTAGAGGTGCTTGAACCCTCTCAAACAACTGACATCTACGCAAAAGAAATTAAGGAAAATTAAGAAGAGAATGAGTAAAATTAATTCAATATCAATACACAATGGATTAAAATAGGATATGTGTACTATTTTATTGTCCTTGTCAGATTTTTTTCTTGCAGAATAAAGGATTCATCATTTTTTAAAAAAGATATCTTTACTGTACAAAGAAAATTTTCCAGGAACAAGAACTCTACATCAAAGAAAAAGTGTAATTGAAGATATCCAGAAAAAAAACTTTTCCTAAAACATTAAATCCTTTTAGTCATCACTAAGTATTAAAAAGGCCATAAACTTCAGATAAAGACAGGAATTACAACCATATTTGGAAACTCATAGATTTATGGACCTACACAAATCTCAAATATTTTTTTTCTGTAAATAGAGGCAATTCACAAGAACATAGGAACCAAGTGAAATTCATTTAATTTATTTATTTTGTGTAATAGGTTCTGTATAATGAATTCTAGTCTTCAGACCATACTTAAGAATATTAAAGAGTCATAGGAAAGTTATGAATTGTATAAGAATTATTATGGATTTATAAGCATTTCAGTCAGACTTATTATAAGTATTACTAGTTAGCATATTTAACTAAGTAAATGCAAGAATGTGTTTTGACTTTTGCTAAAAAGCAGTAGGGAAATTTAAAATTAATAAATCAAAAAGGTATATATTACTGCCATAATTACATCTATCAAAGGGTAACATGAACAGAGTGGCAATGGAACAACTATTTAGAAAACTAGCATGGAAAAAAACATATCAGGTATTGTCTGCAGCTTCTCTTCCTAAACACATCTGAGCGCTTTGCATATTCATCAATTTGCAGCTTCAAGGATAGACCATTTTTGGGTTGCATTGCCTGCATTGTCAGTGCTGTTGCTATGCCAATCAAGTCTGCTACCATAAGCAAAGATTTGTTTCCTAATGTTCAATTTCAGTTGCAAGTAGGAAGTCTGGATACAGGAAGGTGTTATCTGGATTGATTTTTTCCCTAGCAGCCACTGCAGCCATTGGTAGTTCTATACCCCTCCTATTCTGCACAGAAGAGCAACATCAGGCCTTAAATTCTGACTTTCAAGAGCTCAACCAAATCCACATTAAACAATCCATACAAAGCCAGCCTTCTACTTCTATCTCAGGTTCTTTTTGAGAATTGGCATATGTATATATCTCTGTTTTTTTTTGTTTTGTTTTTTTTTATAAGCATAAGCATATTATGGTATACACAACAGAATACGAGGAGGAAAGCATTCTGTCTACATGCCACTGTGGTATCAGAGCATAGATTAAATGACATGATTTTAGAAATTGTATCACTTGATCTATCAGTTGATAACAGAAAAATATTTGCAACTCATATATTCACAAGTTAAAGATGCAGGAAAGTTATAATTAGTGATCTAAATGCTTAACACTAATAACAGGGATTTTTTTCATTTCATCATGGAAGATTAGTAGGAAAAAACAACAGATACGCTAGCAAAAATGACAAAAGACTTACAAGCTCTAAGGTTTGTAAATGAGCACCAACATGCTGAAGATACGGGTTGACTGAAGGCAACTACATAGACGTAGAGATGGATTAGTATTTAAAGGAAAGCTTAGAAAGAGCCAAGGAGCTTGCAAACATGCAGAAAAATATTGCTTAATGTAGCCAAGTAAGTGTACGCCAGAATTTAAGAGCACAAATACAATGCAAGTGCTATACTTCTGTGGTTTTATTTTCCTGAATTCATTAAAAATTAAAATGACTACGAGATACACAAGATCTAATAGTAGTTCTCTAAGTTATTTCAAAACAACTAATACTTTATTTTGCTAATTGTGTTCATTTTACACATAAAGACAGTCCAGAGGTTCAAGTATACTCTGAGAACAACTGAAAATGTCTCTTTTCTGATCTTAATTTCAGTGTTTCGTTCACTCTTACATGTAACAGGTGTAACAGCATGCTGTGGCGATACATCTGAGCTAGTGCTTTCTTCAGCAGGTACTTCCACAAAGCACAGCCCCATATTCTGAAAAGATGTTACCTTTGCTCTCAAAACCAGATCTATATTTGTGTAGCTGCTTGTCCAAACTAGAAGGGGGTTGGTTATCAGCGTTTTTACCACTGTTTCCATCAGCCCATCTCAGATTCCTCATTATAAATGAAATCAAGAAAGATCAGACTTATTGGAGCAAAAGAGATCTTTCACTTCAAGGGCCTGTAAATAATTTCCTCATCAAGTGTTGTTTACATGTTGTTAAAAAAATATTGAAGGAACATAGCGTAGGTTAAAGACAAATGTGATTACAGCCCCACCTCGTGCTCAAAAAAAAAAAAAAAATTAAATAGTGCAGGCAAAGACTTAAGTTTGTTTTTTTCAGCGCATTTAACAGAGGTATGAAGATTGTTGCTGGAGCTATCCTTGGAAATGACCTACTTTTAAAGCTCCTATAAATGATCTGCAAACAATATGCTTAAAAAATACAAAAACACTATTAAGGTCTTTAGACACCTTAAAATATACACTTTTCTAACTAGTCTTCTAACTGAAAGGTTTTAGAAAAAAATTTTGCATTACTAATACTACTTGATGTATGTAACATTGAAGAACTAGTTTGTTGTAAAACAGAAACAGAGAGATTTCACTTTTTTAAGTTTGGTCTTTAATGTTGAGGTCCTCCTTTTCACTGGAAAATTTTCAGATGTAGCACCTGATTTTCAAAATTATCAAAGACTTAAAACTCAATGGGTCACCTTCAGACAGCAGAGTCTAAGCGCTTAGTATTTCCAAAAAGCACACAAACCCTTGTTTTCTTTAACTTCAGTGTAACAGGTAGTTGGTTAGCACCACTGCCTAAAGACCTAATGTTCCAAAAGCTTTGTGCCCCAAATCAAGGCAACAAATTTGACAACCCATTTTTTAAAAGATAGTGCTCTGATCTGAAAGCACACAGCTGGAAGAGTCTTGAATAAGTTCTCCACTGACATCAAAGACTGATGAGATAGAGTGTCCTTTGCTTATTCCTTCTGTTCTAACTCAAATAAATTTCCTTTAACAAATTGTTGTGTAGTAATACTAGAATGTAATAACATAACTTACTTTTATCATATAGAAAGCCAAACAAATTACTAAATTTTTTATTTAACTAAAGAATATCATCCACTTTTCTGTTATGAAAAAACTAATATAACCATGGTAAATTGTTCCAATAGCTCATTTCTTCTTTAAAAGATAAACTCTATTACATCTGTCTGTGGATTTTGTTGTCTGCTGGATAGAAAAATCATATGCTATTGAACTTTCCTTGCCTATATAGATGCTTATAGATTGCCTGCCTTCATTACCTAGAAGATGAGTGAAGAAAAAAAATCTGATATTTTTGTTTTGGCACAGGGATTTGAAGAGAAAGTCTACAAGAGTATTCTTTTCATGCTCACATTAGAGTCAATGAAAAAAAAAGAAAAGAAATTATGAACAGAACTCTTGAAAGTGTATTAAAGTATTCAAGTATGAGAAACAGCTTATATTATAGAAGAAAAAGGTATCATAATTAGGATGTAAAAGAAGTAATGACCAAATATGAAAATAATTTTCATACAAGTAGTTATTACTAGACTTGATTTTTGAAAAAGTAAAAATTTAGTTTTAAAATATTCCTTTTCTTGATCATCAATGATTTACTCATTTTCATCACATAAGATTAGGAAGAGCAGAAAATTAAACAGACATACTAGACAAGGCTGCTTGTACCTAAGCACAACCTACATAAAACAAACAATTAATAGAATTCAGTAAACAGGTAACTCCCTCTTAGCCTTTTCCTGTGAAAGCTGCAAGAATCTAATTCTGGAATCCGAATCACTGCTGCTCCATATGAGCACATCAGAAATAGAAATTATTGCCTACACTTTATCTTGCTGACCTCAGTATAGGTGTGGGCCTTAATTCATCATTTGTGCTGTGACTAAGGGAGTTATGTGTTTTTTTAACTGGTCACTTTGGCGTTACATCTTGTCTAGAATGTGTAGTATATGATGTGCCTGGTATGAGGAATTGTATATTGTCCTTGATTTTTCTTATATCTGATTATTAAATAGCCCCTGTGGAGATCACTGCAAGTATAGACATTGATTCTGGTATTCATTCTAGCCTGAAATAGCTCAGGTATTTTAGAGCAGCTCCTGTATATTTATACAGCATAACACCATCATGACAGAGCCCATGATCTTAAAGTCCATTTTTGGCAAATATTTCCCAAATTACTTACTTTGGAAACTAAGTGTTCTCAATATATGTAAAAAAAAAAAAAAAAAAAAAAAAGCATTTGCCATTTTGGATAGAAGTTTGAGGCAAAAGGTCATCAGATTTGTAATTTTCCATTCCAAATTGTTTAGCAAACACTGCTTGCATAATCCCATGTATATCAGCTTTCAAGAGCACACTGACAGTTGTATTATCAGATTATTATTACAGACAAGGCTTCTTACCAACCTTGCCAGCAGCATGAAAAAAGTCATTGGCCTCTTGCAGCAGAGCTTTCCTTTCTTCCATGTGGAAGCATACTTCTTCTCGCAGCAGACAGATTTTCTGATTTGAAAGCTTTAGATGCTCTTTTTCTGTATAGTCCTCCGAAAGCAAGATTTTAAGTGCTTCAGCTTCCAGTTGTTCCACAGTGGAATTCCATTCCTAAAAGGAAAAATTCCATTTTAATCAACTACACCCAGAAAAGTAATAAACTTGCACAATAGTAATATAAATATTGGAAAACATAAATACTGGAAAACATGTATTGCATTTATAGGTTGCAAGTTATCAGCATTTAAAACAGTATTTCTACTAGGAGGGATTTCTCAGCAAATTATGGTTTTCATGACAGTCTTTTCAGAGGTGGCATTCTAAATTATTGGACACAGTTTCACAGGCAGAAGTAGCAGTTACTAGTGTGTCTGCTGAGAAAAACGGTCTGGATAACATAAAGACAATAAACTTCTACTGGGTATGACCACACTACCATGACAAATAGCCCCTTAAGTACAACTATTTAACCAAGAACAAATTAAAATATTGCCTAGACAACAGCTGCTTCCTGTGATGCAATTTCTGCTGAGAGCTGTCTCATAATCAATTAAACCAAATGCCTCTCCCTTGCAGTTAGGTGTGCTATCGTCCTTGACAGTCTCCACTGCACATTTTCCCTGATTTCCTACACAAAAACACAAATCCATTCAAAACACATCTCTGCCTTATCTGACCATGAACCTTCCCAGTGGCAGCAAGGGATCAAAGATGCTTTAAAAAGGAAGATCATACTTCTGAATTTCAAGCCACAGTGTCAGAAACATTACTGACACTTAATTGAGCTAGGTACTTTAAAACGAAGGAGCTATAAAATGGATTCATTTGAAGCAATACGAGTTTGCATGAAGATATTTTGTCTGCATTGCACCACTTGAAAGCATATTTAGCCAATCAGAACTGAATGTCTACTTGACTCCTATTTCTTTTTTCAATTATACATCCTGAACTCTGCTTCTAGTGTACTGACTCAAATTATACATTAAATTTGGAGATTAAGCCTCATGAACAAAACTGGGTTTTCCTACATTTTTTTACCTGTGATAAATACTATTACAGTATACAGTCCCACTATTTTCTTTAGGTTATAAAGAGATCAGCAACTTGTTTTACATACACTTCTCCAGCATGCAGTTATCTCTCCCTCCCTATTGGTATAGCTGAGATCTGGACCAGCAACTAACAAGTGAGAGACACTCTACAATTCCCAACGTAGCCATTGCTCAACATAGCCAAGCTTAAATAGTACATGGCAATTCCAATGGAAAGGACCAGTTTCCTTACTGCATTCTAGATTAACTTGAACAATTCAGGAAAAAGATCTAACATTACTCGCAGGTCAGTGAAAAACGCATCTGAAAATGGAAAACACATGCATTCAGACCTTGCCTGTACATTCTTGGTTTGAACTTTGGATTCAATTCTGCAGCTTCAGAGCACATGAACTAAAGCTGAAATAGAGAGTACTGACATGGGCAACGAAAGTAATTTTAAAATATGAACAAACCCATTGGAATAAGGAAGGTGATGCATGGTGTGATGTCAATACATAGAAATGCAATAGCCTCATAATCATTAATTATATAAAAATAGCTTTAATCTCTCTAAAAAAACAACTACCAAGGTATATTAAGTGATGAACTTTTCTGTGTGAATTAGTCTGTGATACTAACTGCTGCAGTTTATAGCAGAGACAAATATTTTAGCAAAATTGAGGAAAAAAGGATGCTCTTTTTATATGATAAATGAGACTCTAAATGAGATTTTAACAAGAAAATTTTAATTAAATTAAAACCAATTTTAAAGGATCTTAAAGCTTATTTAGGCATTAAGTAAGCTTTTTGAGGAGGAAAAATTTTAAAAGACCATGCTAATAAATGGATTGCTAATACCTTCACTGAATTAGCAGAAATGACTCAGATTACAGATTATTTGATTGGCATCCTATTTCTGTGCAATGCAACATATTCCTTTATCCTGAAAATCTTATGAATAGGTAAATGAAAATTACAGCAATCCTGCTGTGTTTGTAAATCTTTTTTCCACTGTGGTGAATGCTCTCCATCTTTCTGCAACAGAAAAACTAAGCAGCTGTAAAAATCTGCATTAAATCTAAAAATAGATCTGTGTTAATGCTATATTTAGCTTTTTCATGTTAAATTTACTTTTGCTTTTAACTTTTATTATAGTATCACCAATTTTTTTTTTTTAAAAAGCCAACATAAAATAATTCAATAGCGTTAAAATATTTCAACCAGATTCTAAGTGGTTTAATAAGAAAACAATAAAAGGAATGATTTTTTTTTCATTTTGTCTATTACTGCTAAACAGCTACAGTAAAAACTTTCTTGATATTTTAAATTTTTCTTTCAAATTAAAATAATGATGACTTATGAGAGCTGTATGCAATAATCTTCATCCTGTACTTTTAATTAAGTGAAACCCTGTACTGTATTTAATGCACAATTCCCTTTTCATCAAGTCCCATCTTTGTCTCTCTGCCCTCATACTCAGCAATCATGAGGATTTTCAGGATAATTAGTCTGCTGTGCTGTATTTGTTCCTTTTTACCTGAAGAATTTAACTTGGGAAAAAATAGTAAGGAAGTCTCTCCACATACACAGCTTAATTGGCCTATTTATGATAAAGATGTGGACTCCTGACATCCAATTGTATCAGCACCACAATGTCAACATCTTCCAATACTTGCAGCTGGAATGACTGGCACCAAATGCATTCATGATCAGATTCTAATCCAAATTTCACTTACACTTAAACATATAGATGTTCTGAGAATTAGAAAACAACACTGCAGCTGGGAATTTTTAACCAGGACCAATAATAATAAACTGAAAAAGGCAAAAAAAAAGTGCAGTTGAATATATGCATCCTCATTTATTATTATATGCTATTCATATAATAAATAAAAACAATAATTTATGCAAGAATTAAAAAATGTATATTTTAATGCAACAGGAAAGGAAATTGTCTATATTTAGCTTAGAAGCAGATACAGAAAAATAAAAAAAGTTATAAATTGTTTCACTGTATTGCAGTGTGTAAATTATAATTACAGCAGGTAAGGCTAATTATAAGAAAATTATTCAACTTGTAGTGAAATTATTTCCTGTAAGAGGATTTCACTGTAACAACATTCATAAATCTGTTTGGTACAAGGTGCCCAATGGCAGCTTTTAGGTGATCTTAAAGCACTCAGCCTCGTTGTGGTGGTTTGGATGGATTCACCTTTTTGGCTTGCACCTTGCAGCCAAACACTGAGCTTCTCATCTAATTTTTCACACAAGCTCACAAAACCAATTTATTATAATAATTCATAGTTTATAATATTCCATGAACATTACAATCTTGCACAATCACTAGCGACAATTTCATTTTCAGCTTTCTATTTATAAGGAAATATTTCTACACCTATAATTTCCATTAACAGGACATACAAACTCAGTGGAAAAAATCTTTGACAGTTTTTTATGTCCTTCAGCCTTCTATCTGTTAAATTTGTAAAAATCTGTCATTCAGGACTACAAAAATTGTTAGCCATTTTCCTGGAAAGGAACACAAAGCCTACTATTACTCTGACTTTTCAATTTGTCAATAAATGCTTGTGAATTCCTCTGACCTACTTAAAGACAAATTGCATTGTATGTGCCTATACTCAATGTGACTCCTTAGCTCATGCCACTATGCTCACAGTAGTAAGTTTTCTAAACATTTGCTTTCACTATTCCATAGTGAAAATGAGCTCTTTCTAGGTTCCTTGATTAATTATTTTTCAAGAGTGTTAAAACTGATGAAGTAAAACTATTGTGGTTTTAAGTAAAAGTTTAGAAATTTTTCTGCCTTCAAAAATATCCAGCACAAGCCTGGGGGGTGGGGGGGGGTGGGGGAAGTAGAAATGCTTCCAACTTTATCTTGATATGGACACTATGGAATAAAAGGGCTGTATTGATCTATACCATAAACATAACTTAAAAATTCTATCTTTTGATTAAAAACCTAGAAGTTGTGTAAAACTGTCTTTGCGGAACATTCTAGGATTAACGTAAGAAAACCACATATTTATTTGTCTTCAGATTGTGTTCCATTTAATAGAGCAGCATTTAAACCACAAGCCAATTAAGTATAAAAATAAAATATGTCACTTTCAGAATATATGATAAATTATTCCCTTCTCTCATACTGCAAAAACATTCACAACTGAACTTTGTCTAAGCCCAACTTCTGCCTGTAATTGATTAATTGGGTACATTGGTACATTGATAATTTAGACCATATGAATATCTGAAAGACTTTTGCCTTCGATTAGTATACAAGATAGCAATAATGTTTTCAGTGGTTTCACCTCTTCGCAAGGTGAAGTTCAAGATAAGATATCAACTTGAGAATGTAATAAACCATTCTGCTTTCTTCTCTCACCTCAGTCACATAAATAAGGTGCTAATCCTATAAATTTTTCTTAGGCTAGCCTCTGAACAATTTAAGCAAATTATTTTTCCTGTTCATCTTAATGCAACAATACATGTAAGTAAACACATGTGCATTTTCTTTGCGTGAAACTGTTTAGATATCAGAACTTGCCACTATCTTACTCCCTATGAGAACACTTACGCATGTTCTTCATGTCTATTACAAAGAAACTTTTCGCCCTACCCTCAAAGCTGCAGTATACACAAGTGAAGGAATTTTGAAGCAGTAATATAGTTATTTGTCTCTCTGTTTGAAAAGATGGACTTAATTTCTACTCTAAAAATTTACAGATAACATAGAATGGTACCATAGCTATGTATAGTGGGGATTTTTTGGTGGATTTTTTTCCCCTCATAATTTTCCATGTGAACCTGTCAATATTTTTATGTGTGGTTTACAATTTTGTCACATATTAGAATTCATATAGTGACTATTGATTTCAGGGAGAATGTTAGTCCTTGCAGAAAAATCTCAAATTACAAAAAAATCAAACAAACAGAAAATAATTCTAATGTCTCTGTACCACGGAAGTGTCAAGTAAATATCCAAATGTGTGGTAATCACATGTGTATAAAATCTATGACAAACTAGAGCTCCAAAAGCAGAACTTATTGCATGTTTTTATAGCAGATTGCATTACAAGTACTCAGTGTCATTTTGCAGTGATACTGTCATTGTTTGCAAAGTACTTTAGGTTGCACAGATGTAGCAGAGTTGTTTTACATCACAATATTCTTTTGGTCTGAAGGCAGCCTGAAAAACGTATTTTGGGAATTACAGATTTTTGCTTTACAGAAAGCTAGATAAATTGCTAGTACTGTATTTTTTAAAACATTCTGTTCCTAAATATATTCTTTAATAGCTTCACGGGTGATTTGGAAGAAAATATAAAGTCATTGCTTAATAAAGTTTCTTGTTGCACAAAAAGTAGCAGAGTGCTATGTAATAATTAGGAAAGGTCAGTTACAGAGATTGCGTACAACCTTTTTTTAAAGTAGGCTCATTTGAACAAAACAGCTGACTGTAATTCCAGACTTATCAGGAATTTGTGTCATTAATGGGATGAAAGATTGTATCCTAGAAAGTAGTAACCCTGGAGAATAATACCATGTTGTATGGCCAACTGAAATGAAAATTTTACAAGAAAAGCAGCTTAAGGCAATTTTGTGCACCCGTGTATGGGAACACAGAGGAAATAATATTTCTGTTTCCAGCACTAGTAAAATAATGTTTTTAGTATTGTACCTAGATCTTTGCTGGCCTTCCCTGCAACTTCTGTATGGAATTAGTCAATAGCTTCTCAGAGTGACTAGTTGCCACAACAGCATTGTACTTCCCAAATACGTACGAAGTCAAAATACTTCATATCAGTAATCAGCTGCTGAAGGCCTGTGAGATGCCAAAGATTTAGGGAATTTCATGTTCAGACACAATATATTTTATAAATCTAGTTTTGCTTAATCTGTGAGCAGATGACAAGTTCATTTCTAGGTTGTTTTGTATTTCAATGTATTCCAATTATACATGTAAAACACTACTTTGTGCAGTTATTACATCTAATATTAATCTCTGCTATCTAACAAATATTTACTGGAATACATATTTGATTGGTATACTTTATCTGAATTTTAAAATCAAGATGCCATGATCCTTCTTTATTCTAGTCTCCACATCTGCAGTTCAGAGATGTAAAAACTAATGCACAAAGCCCCGTAACTCAGCATTCTGAAATATATTTGTAGTATGCAGTTAAACCTGGCCACTCTTTTTGTACATCATAAGCATAACCAACATGTTCAGTAACATCCACTCCAAGAATTTCATTTCCCTCTGCTAGAACATTCTGCTAGTAAGAACAACAGTAGGCTAAAGGTAAGACATTCTACATCATAATTCACATGGATGCGTTACAAAAATGTTTAATGCTAAACACTTTTTAATTACTTTAGGGGAAGAAAGCAATTCAGATTATATAAATGATCTCATATAATCTAGGGAATAGCAACTGTTAGGTGAAACTGTAAGTGTTATGGTTGTAAGTTAGCTTCTGGATACTCAATCATCAAAAGGACTGATTTCTATACAAAAAGAAAATGCATATTGTTCTCCTTTCTGCACTTACAGTATCATTTCTAATTCAGACAGGAAATTAGAACAGCCTTTCAACATCAAACGTTGGAAAGATTAATGACCATTTGGCTAATTCAAAAATTCAGCAATACTTTAGGACACCTCAAATATTTTTGTGGGTCCCTGTTTCTCTGGAAACACCTCACGGCTTAGTCATTTACTGTTTATCTTCTGTTTTTCTTGTGCCAAAGGTCTGTTCAGGCTTTACTGCAGAATTCATCTTTTCATACTCATCTTCCCTAGATTAAGAAAATTTGTTTTCTGACGTGCTGCTTGGAAAAGCATTAGAAATATTGTATTCTGTTTACATGACAACTCTGAAACAGTTAACTAAATTATGCCAACAGGTAAACGTGACACTTAACTACAAATCTTACAAGAAAAAATAACTGTGAACAATCATGAACCTGTTAGTTGCTATCAACACAATAACTTTTTAAAAGACACTTGTTTCTGTTGAAAGATTTTTGGATGAAAAAGGCCTGCTTGTTCATATGGGTTTCAATTGCTAGAAAATGGTACAATAAGGAATGATCATGACCCAGCAACAGCACTTACCTGATTATAGTAAAATTGAGTTACCTAAAGAAAGGTTCTAAATATATGGAATCTACACTATACAAATACTATCTTTTTTAATACCAATATTGTCTTTAATGCCATCTTGCTTTTAACAGATCTATTCTCTGAAAAACTGATATTCAGAATGAAAACAGTATTTTCCATTACCTCTATTCCTAATCAGGCAAATACCTCTTCAAATCATGTACACAGTTCAGTGACAATGAATTACGGTAGAAGTGGTTGGCTTTTTATTCTTTATGAACATTAAACTTTGGTAATATTCTAATAAAATTGCTTTTATTTTCTTGCAACATAGTTTAATACATAAACTACCAATCTGGAACTTGATCACTAAATTGAAAAGCCAAATAAACATCAAGGATTACTCTTCTTTTACCTTATCAATAGCTTTTAATGTCTCAAATGAGAAAAACACTGAGAAACATGGAGGTCTATATTAAAATAAGTAAAGTGAAAAAAAAATCTCATTTAGACATATAGAAATATATAACTTATGTATACATACTAAGTATCTGCTCCTATGTGTGCTTATTAAATGCCTGAGTTCACATTTTGCTACTTATCTTTAAAGTTGCTTCACCAATCAATTATCATACTCTTACCTTCACTTTGACTTCCATTTCTTCAAGCTCTTGAAGTAACTCTTCATTTTCCAATAGAGAGGAGCCTAAGTTCTGCTTGCAAAAATAATCTCTGATATTTTTCTTGTACCAAGATGTTACCTAAAAAAAAATAATAAAAAAAATTGTCAGTGAAAAATTTAACAGCAATTGTCCGTTTTTTAAAATATGCGAATCCACTCTTAGATCTCACACAGCATAACTCATCTTTAGCATTCTGCTTTTTCTGTATCCCCTGAACTCCCATTTATGTCAGTGGGAGTTCAATAAGCTGTTCTTGCATATGTAGCACCATTAGATATCAATAGAAGTTCAGTCCATGTACAGAGATTGGAATATTAGTTTTCAGATGTGCTGAGAGGCTTTGAGAGTTTAATTTCTGTCATTACTCAGAAACATATGCATAATATGTTAGAGGACAAAGAAAAATAAAGTGTCTAAAAGTTAATTTTTCAGTAATTATAATTACATGTGAATGTATTCTTTGTCCATGGTGCATGCAAATTAATTGTCCATAAATGTATAAATCATACATTATACCAGGTTTGAGTCTAATGCAGATAGTAAACAAGTATATTCTGATAAGAACAATATTAAAAGATTATTTGAATTTGTCCCTCCATGTGCATACCAGCCTCAAACTGGATGCAGGTATGAACTAACAGGTACTTAAATACTGGCCACTCTCTTCAGACAATCAGGAAACTGGCCAGCAAACAGTTTCTATACTTACTCTTTGTGATGTGAGCACATACCTGGAAGGAAATGGAATACACACACACAAATACACACACAAAATTCACTGTACAGTATTTTCAATCCCAGCTAATTTAGGGCAAGTTCTAGCTGGCTACTCCCAAATATTTATCCCTTATGTGATGAGGACAAGTAGAATTCCCTGGTAAATTTTATGAAATTGTGACATTTAACATCTCAGACAATGTGATTTTTGACCATGTAATGGTACCTAATCTAATCCTTTTTAATGTAAAGAAAGGATCATTTTTCTAGATGAACTAGGACATATTTCCAATACAGTGAGTTAGAGTGACACTGAAAGTTCCATTGAAGCTGTTGTAAAAATATTAGAATACATTATATTGAAACAACATTTATTTCTGAGGATCTTTCTTTTATGGTATAGCTATGTGATGACACTGAAAAAAAATAAAAAACAGTAACAGCAGCAATTATATGTATCTCTAAGCAAGCACTAAATGGTTTCTAATGATTCACACAGAAATAGATATAGCCTCCTATGTTGTAGTTCATGTTTTTCAGGTGGTTTTTTCATCTATTATTTTATAACTACACACTGAGTTTATGATGCTTGCATAAGACCATACTATTTTTATCTGTTTTTTTTAATGTATAATCATTAAATAAGTAATTCTTGTCCTGTTTCTGGCAGCTACCGATATTGAGTGATCCAGAAACAAGGCTGCCAGCTTGCTTGTGTACCTCAACAATTTTGCTGTCTCTATGCAAAATTACAAAGAGCTGTGCTTCTCGGATAAGGTGCTTCTCATCTTAAACAACCTCACAGGCAAAGTTATTGCCTGCAGAACAGACTACTTCTAACAATTTCTAACATTTTCCTCTGAATATAGTTTGGTTCGAAGCATCTTGATAGCTTATAAGAGGGATCCACATAATGGAAATAGTGCTTTTGAAGACATTAGAGTTATAGTAAAATAAATTATGAGGCTGTTATATTCAATATTCAAATATTCAAAAGTTAGGATCTCATCAAACGAGTCAAATATTCAAAAGTTAGGATCTCATCAAACAAAAGTGGGGCAGGGATATTTGCCTAATAAATATTTTTGAGCTACTTTTCTGTAAGAGTCTCTACTGTAAAACATTTGCTAGATTTTTTTTTTTTTTTTTTTTAAACTGTGGCTTCTCTTAATATTGTATGTCTTACCTGGTTCTCTTGTTGGTGCCACAAACAAATTTGGAGAACTTGCTCCAGTCCTTGGCGCTGATGTTTCAGAAATCTGTCCAGTTGTCGCCTCCTGTCTTGCAGCATTTCAAGGAGATTGTCAATTTTCAAACAGCTGCTGTGGGCTCCCTGAATCAGCTCCGGATTTGCATTTGGCCCTTCACATTTAAATTCTTCTATGAATTCAGTTAGCTCTTGACTTTTGTTTAAAAGTGCAAGTGACTTTTCCAAAAGCTCTGTAAGAATAGAATTTCATAGAAAAAAAAAAACAAATGTGATTTGTAATTCTAGTAGCATATTTCAAATATTACTCAAGAACTTTTAAAACTACCTATCTATTTGCATACATGACTGTAATGTATTTTAATGCATTGCATGAACCGATTATAAATATTTACTTTAGAAGATACATATCCTAAGATATTTCAGTTTGGACACCTGTTATATAAACCTTCAAAGCTAGAACTGTATACACATGCATATAACTACTGGTAATGGTACATATAATATGTACACATATAATGGTGTACTGAGAGCCATTGAGACAAAACCCAGAAGTGATGGTGTTTCCTCAGAACTGAGGGGTTTTTTGGTTTTCCCCAATCCTCAGGTAAGCTGAAGTGGAATTTCCTATCCTGCTTTCTCTGTGGGTCTGTAGCCTCTGTAGTTTTTCATTAGCGATGTAAGCAAAGTTTAGGTCTTCATGTCCCTCACAGAAGTTGAAAGAGAAAGTCCTGTCTGGGGGCTGTTATAACTTTATAACTAAATAAGTCACGAATATCAGGAACTCTTACCTTCTTTCCATAACCTTTACCTAGATACATTTATGGTTAAAATTCGGTAGATTAGTACACTTGAATGAAATACCAGTCATGTGTCTTATCTTTGTTCCAGGTCCTTAAGGCCACATAGTACAAAATCTTTTGAACAGACAGTCATCAGTATTTATAGGCCTTTCAAATGAAATAGGAAAGTTTTTAGGTCCAGAACAAGGAAGAAGGGGAGCCAAGCCAGAATAAGAGGAAAGGTAGGCATGAAGAAAAGTATAAGAAAGGAACGTTTGCAAGGAGCTGCTAGTGAAGCAACTAGCAACAGGCAGCAAGCAGCTGAAATATTCATCCTCCCAGCTGAGTACATGTACTGGTAACTCAAGGTAAAGCACCCTAAATCTGCATCTTTCATATAGAGCACCTAGGGAAGATGCAGGAGTGGAATGCCTCCACTTCTCCAGCCACCAAGGGCTAACAAGAGAGTTTAGTTTCCATGAGCTCCTTGCAACAAGCCTGTCCATTTTACTTCTTGCCTTCCAGAAAGGTGTTATGCATGTTCAAGTCCATTCCAAATGCAATACATATACAAATGGATAAATGAGGATAATTTAGATATTTTCATCTTTTTTATTCTGATGTGAAATGTATTTGTTTCAAAACTTTTTATTTTTTCTTTTTTTTTCTTTTTGTGATAAACTACTCATCACTGGTAGAGCAAATAATTTGTAAAGGTCATATTTTCAGCCACCTTACTTTGGAGTGGGTAGATGGTATCCTTCTCACAGAAAGCAATACAAACACTGTTTTTTAATCAAATAGCTCAATATCAGTCTTCCAAATTTGATGTGGTAAAGATCAAATAAGAAGCCAATGAATTGCAATCACTTTTCTCCAGAGCTTATCCCTGTCAAAGTAGTCTTTCTCTGGCAAACCATTTCATCTAATTTTTACAGTTATAGACCCTCTTTTTAGCAATAAATTACTGCCAGATACTTCAGGTTAAAACTGCTATACAGTGAGCAATTTGCTCCCATGAAGATCAAATTGGAAGCCCCAAAACCCATATTAGAGTTACCTGAGTTCAATTACCTATTTGGTCTCCTGAGAATAATACCTGTCATTCAGCGTAGTTAAAGATATTTAAGCTGGTACTCCACTAGTGAATAATAAAGTATAATTGATATTCTGCCATTTATTAGCAATCTTACAGCAAAATTTGGTTAGAATTACAAAGACTGAGTCTTAAGCCTTATAAAAAAATACAGAATCATATGGAATTGCAAAGGTGTCTGAAGTAGACACACAATGAGACTTGTTTTGAGAAAACTTTTTTTGCCCTTTTTGAATTAAGAATACCACAACATGGCAGAAGATGCTTCACATGAGAATTTGAATGAAAAAAAAAGTCACATGGAAGAATTTTTCTAGGCAAACATAGGTGCAGGAAAGTCATGGTGGAAGAGGAGAAAACACCTTTTTTCCAAGAGTGTTACAGTTCTAGCTGCAGAATGTCTTGGAGCAGATCAGACAACTCAGTGAGGAAGTGAAACACATCCACACTCCTCAAAGGCAGGAGTAAAATGCAGGGAACCACAGTAGGCAAATAGATTCCGAAGCTGGCTAGTTGCCACCTCTATCTCATAGCTCCTACCCTCACTGCACCACTTGTGCTTCAAACCACATCCCTAGGCAATGGAAAGCAGAGGGCAGATTTCTCCCTCGGCCATCCTTAAGAAACTGTAGGATCTTGCAGAGGATTGTTACAAGAGATGATTGGAAATTTGCTAATGGAAAGTTTTCCATAGAAAAATGCTAATTCATTGATAGCTTTGATAACTTTGATGAATTTTCCCATGGAAAAGAAGGATTGTTTTAGAATTTGATTGCCAATCAGCACTAAAAGTCAGCTTGGTTTCTCAGCAGCTCACCTGATCTGGACTGCCTTGAAATAAGAATATACAAGCTTACCACTAGCTGCTCTGCAGCAACAAAAATGGAACCATGAGAGAGCCTGCTCAAACCCAGCAGTTTCATATCTTGCAGGAGGCCTGATAAAAAGTTATTTCAGCATTGTATTTTTCCAAATACATTTTTTTTTCTAATATTTTATTTTTAAAATAGGTACAGGAAGAGTAAAATCATCCTTCAAGGAGTCAATGCACAATCACATACCATCAGGAGTGCAATACTATTTGTACCTTTTGTATGACGCTCTTGTTGCAGAAGGAGTTCTCTCAAAGAGTCAATATTGTCAAACTCTTGGGCATTTTTCAGGAAATCTTCAACTTGGTCAATTTTAACAGCAAACTGCATTTAAAAAAACAAAGACTGAGAAGCATCACAGTATCATTTTTTTTTTTTTTTTTTTTGCAGAGCTCCATCATAATCTCTGTATTTTTAGGGAAAGTTCATAAGAATTTGTAAATTCCTAGAAAAAGGCATTCTTGGTGTCTTCTAGATACAGATGCTTTGCGGCCTCTATGCATCTTCTTGTTTTTTGAGGTTCTCATTGATTGAGGGAACCCAAATTTCAGTTGACATATTCTGCAATTACAGTTTGTCACTTTATGAATCATCTTTCCTACATAGGTTTCAGACCCACTGTAAAGAAATTTTTCTTGAACAGTCTTTCAATTTCAAAGCCTTCAGTAAAATAATTTAACATGAATGAAACCTTTAACTTAGGTCTCCTTCCCAGAACTCCTTTCTAATATTAAAGTATTGAAGGGAAAACATATTTAAGGGCAACATCAGATAGAGATACAATCTTTAAAGCAATCTTTTGAAGGCAGAAATGAGTAGCAAATTTAAGCTAATTAATATTATGGTAAACACAATAATTAATCATAGTGGGGAAACAGCATCTCCGTAATGAAGACTGAAGTTACGTTATTCGTTTACAGTTCATTTTTCCAGGGATTCCATATTTTAAATATTTAAACATGTCATGTTTCGGAGAGATCTGGAGCAGATTTGGGAATCTGCTGAGATTGTTAAAACCTTTTCAGGTGCAATTCCAAGTATGAGTAGCTCAGAAAGACTTGAGACACATATTCTGTATCTTAGCCAATCTTTCTCAATTCTTCTGCTTCATCTCAAGAGTGAAGTAACCAGTAGTTTTATTGGTTCACAAGTTCAAACTTGTGTTTCAGTGTAAGCGAAGATGTTGAAACCTATGATGAAATTAAGGAAGATGAAAAGCAAGCACTCCGCTTTTTCTGTCTTTTCTATTGTTCCACATTTTCCTCCCTCTTGATCTGCATGCTATAAAAGAAATCCATTAGGTATGAACACTTGAGATTCAAGTTTGGATTTTCACTAAAGACTATTTTTGAGACACATTTGGTGTTCTACCACAATGAAACAAAGATTTCCATAATCACAGGCTGTCATTTAAAGAAAAGCCTTTCCATAAGAAGTTTCAGTGACTCCTATTTAAATCAATATAGCATTTCTTCTTCCCTTCTAGGGAAGGGTGGGTGATCTATGGGTGTGATCTCTGCTGTGCTCCAGCTGTTTCATTTTGTTTTAATGATATAAACCTGTTGTAGTGGCAATTCAGCTAGCCCCTTAAGGATTTAGTTTTCACTAGGTCAACCTTAGGTAGTATAGAATTTATTATAGTGATACTTACACCAACTCTGCACTAATTTTTTTGTATAATACATATCACTAGGACAAAATAATTAGTAGATTGTTGATCTTGGAGTTCTTAGGACAGTTAGCAGTAGAATGGTTACTTCTGTAATTTATAGGTGGCACTGGGCTATTGTAGAAACAAAATTATCAGGGAGAATTATTAAACTCTTCAAAGCCCCAGGGATGTGAGGAGAATTGAATGTGAGGCTACACAGAGTGAGCATGACAACTCTCTCTGTTTTAGCTCCCTGTGTATCAGTGACTTAAGATAAGAGATACAGAGAAATGGGTAAACGGGGAAAGACAACACTCTGAAATCTGTCTCTGGGTTCACACAATTGTTCTTTTGTGTTCATCTACACATGGAAGTCTCAGGTAAAGGACTGGCAAGTTAGACTAATGTTTAGTTTGCATAATTGCAATACCTGTATGGATATTTCAGTGTAAAACCTTCAGTGGCCAATCTTCAGTATGCATTAGTGAAGGCACCTGAGAATTTAGTTCCTTTCATGCCAAATAATTTGAATCGTAAGGAATGAAAGATATTCTGCAGAATGTCCATAGTCACTGAATTACATATTTTAGGTTTTGGTCCATTTCCATTTTTCACTGTCAACTACAAATTTTGGAGACATTATGACTAAGGCATTTCTTAAAATCTACATGTTTCTTTGTTCATTTTCATCCTGAACTATGCAGAAGGTGTAAAAGGAACAATGCATCTAGAGATTTTTATTTTCTTAATTGCTTCAACCTTTAGGAATACAATTAAACATATAACAAAGTAAAATTACAGTGGACAGGGTACCTGTAAGAAGTTGGAGATTTCAAATTAAGAGTCATTTGATTTAAATACAAACCTCCAGAGCATTTTCAAAGAACACTGAAGTAAGTTCCAGAAGTGCCTGTCGCTTCTCTAACATAATGATGAGGGCATCCCACGCATCCCCAAGGGTCTCCGCCATGGCATCATAAACCCGACTCTTTTCTTTCTCTTCCTCTGCAGCCTTGTCTGCTTCACGCAGCAGGTCCCATACCTGGTCTTCCAAAGCCTGAGAAGAAAAAAAAAATAAAAATCTGTAAACAGAATCCAAAATACTGTGTTGATCCTGGTGTCAGGATACTTTTTCAGTGTGCCTGATAAACTACCCACAAGTCTCCTATTCTTCCTAGTTCCTAGTGATAGGAGTGTAGCTGTTCCTGCATGTTTCATAGCAAGCTACTGAATTTCATCTGCACTCAAGAGGCAATACTTTTATGAAATTTCATTTAAAAACAAGTGTAAAGAGAATTTGTCATTCTATCTCTAATGTTTAGATTCAAATAGGTGTACATGTCCTCAAATACAGATCTTCCTCGAAGTGGTAGCAATGCAGATATTTTGTATCTTCTTTAATATGCCATCATATTGGAACAGGCTGCCCAGGGAAGTGGTGGAGTAACTGTCCCTGGAGGTATTTAAAATATGTGTAGATGTGGTACCTGGGGACATGCTTTAGTGGTGAACTTGGCAATGCTAGGTTAACAGTTGGACTAGATGATCATAATGGTCTTTTCCAACCAAACTATTCTATGATATTACATTACCTGACATTAAAAGCTTTAAATTTTTAAGGTAACTTACTCATAAGTCTCTGATGACTTCAACACAATCTAGACAAGAGTAGCTTGAACATATGCATATTCTCCAGAAAAACATCAAATATATGCAATGTTTCAAGTTCAGCTCACTGCATTGCTCAAGCTAGCTGCCAAATAATACTATATTGTCAAGAAAATCATTCTACTGTGTTTCATTCCCTTTACTAATCTCACCATGAAAAAGATAACTCCTGGGCCATTTCCAGCTTATGTTAAAAATCTTTAGTGTGTCAGAAAAACTGATTAGCGTTTGTTCTATTCCTCCTCTTCCTCTTTTGTTTTATTACGAGCATGTATTAATAAAGTGCCAATTCC